>NW_026251523.1:0-44535 GCF_025024165.1 Kickxella alabastrina | reverse complement strand
AACCACTCTAGTAGTGACCTTACGCGTATTCAACGCCCCCATGCGCATCAAGCGATCGTATTCCCAGAGATCCTCCTCCGGCACAACTTTATCGCAAGCACCGCTGATATTTAGCACAGCGCATTTTTCAAAAGGCAGATCCTTCACAATATCCATACGCGTACTGCATCTTTGGTCCAAATGCTCCGATTTTACCCAATATTCGCGCCTGGGCACATTTCCTCCATTAAGTTCACTACCATGCATTGTATCGTCTTGGGTTTGGTTGCTTGCATTGCCATATGTGCGCCAGAGAAACATTCCTTTTGTTTGCAAATCACCTACTTGGTGTGGTTTCCAGCGATTGGGCGTTTCACGTGCTAACCAGAACCGGGGCGACACCCCCACGATCATCTGTGGACACAGA
The DNA here is from genome assembly GCF_025024165.1 of Kickxella alabastrina. NCBI lineage: Eukaryota > Fungi > Kickxellomycota > Kickxellomycetes > Kickxellales > Kickxellaceae > Kickxella > Kickxella alabastrina. Next base: position 44,129 of record NW_026251523.1, on the reverse strand, counting down.
GTTGGGCACGTATGGGCAAACAAATACACACTGGATGCACCCTTGGAATGGCCCAGAATACCGACCACCCGACAAAGTGACATTTTCTCTGTATGTATTCGCATTTGCTCGCTGTTCACGTACTCGATGACCTGCTTGATATCGTTGGCTTCTTCGTGGTAGTTTCCGTAACTTGTGGTGCCTGTGCTGTGGCCGTTGCCGCGAAAATCAAAAGACACGGTGGCGAATGGTAATGTTTTTTGCAGGTGTTGAAAGAGTGGCGCGTGTTTGGTGTCAAGAAGACCGTGGCATAGTATGAATACGCTTATTGGTACTTCCTTGTTGTCATGGTTATAGTTGTTTTTGGAAATTGGTGGTGGCCGTGCATTGTTTGGGATGCATAGTTGTGAATGCAATTGGTCGCCGCCATTTACTGCAATTTGAAATTGAGAGACAAAAAATGACATGCCAAAAAAAGAGTGCAAATAAAAAATGTAAAATAAAATCAGGAGAAAAAGGTATAAAAGGATGGAACTGCGTAGAGTGGAGATCGAGTTGGATCCAAAGGGGAAAAAACAAGCCAATCGGTTTTTTTCCCGATTGTTTTTCTATTGCGCCATTCGTCGATACATCTTATACAGATAATGTTTTTCCTCTAATTTTTCCGGATAAGAATTAATTTTTTTATTTTTATAGGGTTTTGTGTTAAAAAAGAAAAGCTATTATAAAAAAGAAAGTTTTTTGTATGGTTTTTTTAAAAATAAAAAGTTGAATGTGGCGGCGGCGGTAAAAAAATTGGTGTAAATGACAGTGAAGACTATAAAGTCTAATTCTGATGATTGTTAGTGTTTGTGTGTTTGTGTGCGAAAGCTCAAAATGAGGTCGACAAAGTTTAATGCGGGTAATGTAAAAAATAAGCAAATCACAAAGATGCTAATATAAGTAATAGAAAATTAAACGCAAAAAAGGGAAATAAAAAATAAAGTGTGTGAAATCATTAAAGTGACATAAAATGCAGTTTAATATATGAAGAGGAGTATTTTGAAAGCATGGTAGTAGTTTTTTAAAAGCATGTTAAGCTAGAGTCCTTTTTATATTTAAAGTTCAATAGACGCCATCTCTTAAAAGGTGGTCTACTCTCATCGCTGTTTTGAAACTAAAGGGTGGAGAAATGTAAAATAAATGTGAAACTTTAACCATATATAACAGCGGACCAGCCTGCTGAATATAAAAATGGATAGAGTCACCCGATGTAAAAAAAGATGAGAGAAAAGATGACGGCCAAAGCTATTTTGTTTTGTGGTTAATACAACCCAAATAAATAAAGAAAGAGAAAAAAAGAGAAAAGAAAAAAGCTGGTAAAAAACGAATCTTTAACGAGTAAAATTATGAAATGAGAGGAAAATGAAAAAGTATGATAAACGCTGTAAATAAATGTAAATGTAAGTGAAAAAGATACCAAAAAGCTCCACTATTTTTTTGTTTTGTCGAGCTCAAAGTGTATGTATGCTAGTAAGCTCCAAGACTGGGAGATGAAAAATGCTAATAATAATAAAGTTAAAGATAAAAATGCTTAAAAATATGCGAGAGAGAGAAAAATGAAAATATTAAAAGCTGCAAAAAAGGGATAAATAAATAAAAAGGTGGTTCATTAAGTTATAGGAAAGAGAACATGCTATGTAAAGACATGTGGTAAAGAAAAATAATTGCTAAATTTTTTAAAATGTTTTTTGTTATGCAAGTTAGTTCGGATAGTAAGAACGAGAGGATACTCAGCTGGTGAATGCAGTTTAAAAGCAAGTAAAGAAAAAAGTCACACTCAAAAAATTGAGGATAAAAATGCTAGTTTGGTAAAAGTCACTCAACAGGCGAAGAGGACAAAAATGCAAAGTGCTGTTTAAAGAGATGAATGGATGCGGGTGTGGGTCACTCCATAAAGGAGTGATCAAATGCTGGTAAAAATGCAAAAAAAAACCAATTCCATCCTCCCAAGGTAAATGCAAAAGAAAGTAGTTAACCTCAAATTTGCTCCTCCATCTCCTCTACCGCCTTGCAACTGATAAAAGAGTAAAGACCCAAATGCTGAAGGGCGTGTTTAAGCGCAAGGTCCGTGAGAAAGAGGTGCTTGAGGAGAGGAGAGGCGAGGCACGAAGAATGCTGAGTGGGGAGGATGGAATGGTAGGTAGTCTACTATAATGAAGATAGTAAAACCAACAGAAACAAAATGTGGAATCCAGCCTTTCTTTTATACAACTAATTTATCAGTGGTTTTTTTGCAATAAAAAATAAAACCCAGGGCTCTGAAGTGCTCGGTATAATAGTACGAGAAATATTGTTTAAGCGCAATTAATAGTTTGAAAATATTACTTGATTATTTGAGGCTTCAATTCCGCACGCCAAGTTTTTTTTGCATGTAGATCAATAATCAGAAAACCAATTATTTTGCTTTGTGGATAGATACAAAAATACTCACCATGCATTTTTATATTCAAATTTCTTTCTGACGACTATGTGATCGACAGGATTTGTGCGCACAAAAGACAAGGGGAAACAGCATTTCTGTGTGGATATCGAAACCAACCTTGGCGCACACACGAACGTGCAAATCTCTCATTGATTAGAGGGTATCCCTTTTTCTTTTCCTTGTGTCTGGAGAAGATGCTAATAAAACTAAAAGGGGCATTTTCTCAGTGGAAACTACGCAGGGTCTTTGCAAAACAAAACATGTAAATTTGCAGTGGTGTAATGGATCTACACTCGGCGGTTCAATATTATTTTTAGTTTTTACTAACAGTCTGTCGCCTCGAACTGTTAAGAAGGGGGAATGGATGTGCAAAACTGTCATGCAAGGGAAAGAAAACGAAAAAGGGTTTTTTTTCAATTTTCTTTCAACGACTAAAAATAGACTGGTCCACAAACTAACACGAGGTTGCTTTGCAATTGGAAAGAAACAAGAGATTTGTCTGAGCACAGTAAAAAATTGCAATTTAGTTGATTATTTATTGATTGATTTATACTTAATTTGGCAGATAATGGTTAAATTACAAGATTAATATATCCCCATTTTTTAATTGTTCGCCTCGAATAAACCAAGCGTGTCAAATTAAATGCACTTGTGCTTGTATCCATTGCATAAAACATACGTGCGATTGCGCGCACTTGTCTTTTTTTGTTTACACCATCGTGTCTAAACACATTTTTTTATTGTTCGAGTAAATTAGTGTGTGTGTGCAGGTTTTTTTCAATAAGTGACATGTGAGCACGTGTGATTGTTTATTTTATTAATGAATTCAAAAAAGGGTGAGAACAGAGGCAATCCATCCGGCCAATTTCCCCCCTCCCTGGATAATTTTCTTTCCGTTTTAGTGATATTTTAGAGTGGAGAGGAAATATGACGATGATGATGATGATGCTGGTGAGAAACGCATATCAAAATGGTATCCATCCGCGTGGTCGTATGTGTTCTAGCTATTTCTTTTCTCATCATCATCGTCATCAATCATTTTTCTCACTTTTTTGCGTTTTTTTCCTTACTTTATTTTAAATTTTTCCTTCTTTCAAATTCACAAAATGGAAAGCGAAATTAGCGCAATAACGCTAGAAGCAACCAAGCTGCTGGCACGCATATACCCAACAAAACAAAACGAAACCATGCCCCTGATAGACCTCCCACCACCATCATCACAAAATACCAGCAGCAGCAGTGGAGGAGGAGGAGTTGAGATCCTCGACAGTTTCTTTGCAGCCGACTTCATGATACACCACCCAACAAGGCGACCAACCAACACTAGCAGCATTATTGGCAACACCAGCAAAACAACCAATATGGACATTGAGGACGAATCCTACGGCACCAAATACATCAGGTACTTGAACAAGTTTCGGATAGAAAAAGCCAAAGTTGAAAAGGGTAAAGACCTCGTGGACACCATTGTCGAAGCAATAAATGGGTCGCCCGAAGTGGTGGCGGAGTACAAGGTGCGGGAGAGCATCTTGGCTCGCGCCATTATTGTACAGGCACAGATTGAGGCTGGGAAAAGGGACCGGGCGCATGGTGAGCGGTTAGCCGAGGAGTTTGTAAAGGCGAAGATGGACAATGGGCTCTGGTACAGTATCCAGGCGCACTTGCATTGTAGTGACAATAATGAAGATACCTCTGCTGGTCGTGGCAGTGGTGGTGGCAGCACCCCCATGGTTGGTGTCGATGAGTTGGAGATGGCTGTGGAGCTTTTATTTATTTTCTCGCACTGGTCGCTCGCACTGAAGCGCAAGGAAACTGTGGCGCCGGGCGCGCAGTCGCTGTTGCGCGTGTGCTTGGCTGTAGAGCTTTTCTCGCGGTATGCGGCGCGTCAGTCACAGCCGTCTTTGTCATCGGCATTGTCGCGCCGGCACCACCGCGCACACGGCCACCAACACCAACAGCCTGATGTTGGGAGGCTGCAGCGGATACGGCTCGGACACAAGGCACTGCACTTGTTGGACATTACGTGGGGAATTCTCATAGGGGACGAGGCCGAGGCCATGCGGCGGCTGAGTGGCAGCAGTAATGCTGAGGATGCTGGCAGCAGCGTGGCGACAAGGGGGCTGCGGCCCAGCGGCTTGGCCCGCGATGCGTTGAGGCAGATCCGCGACAGCTGTGAGCGATACCCAGAGCTGAGCGCCGAGGTGAACAGCGATATTGAGCGGCTGCTGCCCTTTATTCATCCGTTTGACGGGCACTTGACGCGCAGCGCGCAGCTGGGCCGGTTCGGGCCGATCAGCAGCAGCAGTAGGGATCAGATCACGGCGCAGCAGGCTGCCGATGCTGTGCATTCGGTCTCAATGCCCAGAGAGTCATTGGCAGAGGGTAGTCGCGGGACTGTGCCGAAGGCTGCAAGAGAGGCTGTTGCCGCGTATGTGCGTGCGGCGCAATTGACGCGGTCAGAGCGCGAGTACGGCGAGTGGTGGCGGCGGCTTGTGGGCACGCGCGGGTGGCCGATGAGTCTGACCATCAATGGCGGCGTGCGCGGCAACGACATCATTCTCAATCCGTTGCAACAACAACAGCAGCAGCAGCATTTTCACGGCGGCATCATCGAGGCCGAGGACATGGCAGCATTGGAGCTGGCATTGGACAATAAGCTGGACCCGTGTGGCTGGCCGCCTGGCACCGATTCTGAGCCTGGCGCTGGTGCGCGCGCGGCGTTTTATTGCGCGCTGTTTCCACTGTTGCCTGTGCTGTGTCGCGCGCTTGTGCGCACAATTGCTGCGTGGGCACCGGCCGAGCGCGAGCTTAGTGCGGCCCCGGCGCCGGCAGGGCTGGTTTCAGAGGTTTCTGGGCTGGGCATCATTGCATACCCAAAGTGGGAGCTACCGGCGTCAGCAGCTGCTGCTTCTGCCGCTGCTCACTTGCTGGGCGGTTCCAATGTCCAGCGCTTGGACCGCACAGCTAGCAGATCTGCCAGCAGCTCCAGCATCAACACTGCCAGCAGCAATAGCAATAACAGCAGCAGCCGCAGTGCTAAGAATGGCGGCGGTGTTGTTGTTGTGGCGGGACTGGCGGCACGGTTGCTGACGCAATATTCCCAGTGGGAAGTCACTGGGCGGTTTCTCATGCGGCTGCTGGCAGGGCTGCAGGCCAACCATATTTTGCAAGTGGGGTACGTGGCGCAATTGCTGGTTAACGAGAACATCATTCCAGCCATATTTTGGTGGCTGGGGACCGCCGATCTCCAGCTAGGAATCAGCCTTCCATTGGCTGTGCGGCGCCGCAGCTTTACAGCCGAGTACGCGCTCGAGCTGCGCCGAGTGGACCCGCAAGCCGTCCAGTCTTCATCATCATCTTTCTTGTCGTCTGCGTCATCGTCTGTGCTGCCGGCAAAGCAGAGTGCACTTTGCTGGCGGCCGGCGCTCCAAGGACTAGTCGACTGCTGCCGGGCGCTGCGCCGGCTGACTGCGCACGATGGAATGCGCAAGGGGTTGCTTTACAAGAACAAGGCGCTGTATTTCTACTCGCGAGTCATGTCCGTGCCCCTACTGCCTCTGCGCCGAGTGGTCGCTGAGCTGTACCGGGACATTGTGCCTATATTGTCCCGGGCGAAGAAAATGGCTCATATGGATATCCTGTCTTGCGTATTTCTTTACGCTCCGCCGTTGCTGTCAGACTCGTACTGGTTGTCCGAATATTTTGTGGATCCACTGGTCGAGATGCATCGGCATGTGGAGTTGCTGAGGCTGTTGCATTTTTATCATTTTGAGTGTTTTGGGTTGTTTTTGCCGCAGAGTTCCGCCCTGTTTCCGTCATTAGTTGCTAGGGTTGTTGACTTGCCTCTGAAACCTGCTGATTCTAATACTGCTAATACTACTTCTACTGCTGCTGGGGAGATCAGACCTAGGTCGGTGCCTGCCGGGAGGCACGGCAGGACAGCTAGCAGCGGGAAGTATAGAAGACCTGGGGTGGTTACGCCGGCGCCAGCCAGCTGCAGCTTGCAGAGCGCGTCGGCCGCGGGTGTTTTGATGAGCGAACATAGCTGGATCAAGTGGGATTCCGAGCTGGAAGAAACACTGAATCAAGTTTACATCAACAAGTCATAAAAAAGTCCCTTTTGTAATTTTTTATTCGAGATTCTGTTTTTGAGTTCTTAATGGCAAAGTTAAATATAATGTTTCAGCAAACGGCCTCTTTATCTTATCCCTCACATCCATGTACCGAACCATCCGGGGTCTTCTCTCCTCGACAGCATCGGCAATAGCCTGGTGTTCCTCAGCAGTCAACGGCAGTACATTCTTTGGAAGCTTTCTGCGCAGCACACGGTATCTGCTGCATATGCTCTGCAAAGATGCATTGAGATCGGCAATAACCTCATGCATATCTGTCTCTGTCGGGTGTCTGTATAACGCGCAGTGGTCCATAATTATCTGGTCCTCCTTTTCTGTCCACGTCCGGCGCTTCGCCCTTTTCTTCTTCCCGTTTGGTCCCCCAGTACTCTCATCTACGATAACTGACAGATCCTTGCCGTGCATCAAAACAGCATACCACTTTTCCGTATCTTTATCCATCTTCCCACCATTGGGTAACGGCGTGTTTGAGCCAGATTGTCTGAAGGATTTTAACATATACGTGGCAATAAATTTGCAATGCTGGGCATCGCGGTGGAGGGTGTGAGATACGTGAGACCAGTCAGGAGTAAGTTTGCGAACTTCGTGCTGGTGTGTATATAAAAACAGCGCTCGTCGTTCGCTTAGTGACCAGAGTTTTTGTGCGCGGTGGTGTGTGCTGTTTGTATTATCATTGCCGCTGTTGCTGCTGTGCCAATTTGGGTGTGCTGGGAGGTTGGGTTTCAGGAAGGTCAGAGTGCGAATTTGGCTTTGAGTCCAATGTAGAGGGCGGATAATGTATTTTAAACTAAACATTGAATAGGGAGTCGCTTTGTTGTGTGGTTGAGATTTTTTGAAGTAAATGTATTGTATGAAAAAGGCTATTTGAACTAAAAAAACGCAATATAAAATAATTGCTTAAAATCTTTACAGCTAATCTCATACGCCTTAGCGTATGGTTAATAGTCACGTTTTTAATTATTCTTTATGCGTTTTAAAAAATAAAATTATTGTCATATTGACGCCATCAATTTTCCAGTACAGGGCGATTTTTCAACCAACTCGATTAATGAAATTTTTTATCTTTTATCTTTTAATTGTAATTGTAATCGTAATATTACTTTCTCCAAAAATGTTTTGGATGTGGTTATTTCAATGTCACCACAACGCAAGGAATAACATGCTTGCCTTTAATGGGCAAGAAATGTTTAAAAAATAAATCACCACAGCTTCATGCAACTGTTTCATCGCCCAATCCTTCCTTGTATTATTAAACCATTTTTTGGCTTTATAGCTAAATATCAAGGGCATTGTTGCATAGTAGTTGAGGTTGAACTAATTTAACTGGTCTATGATACAGCCTTTGGAGAAATATTGGTTGAGCTTTTTCCGGTTACCTGGGTATTCTCGTTGCTTTGGGGTATTAAGATTACAATGTTGCTGTTTGGAAGCAGCCCTCCTTTTTTAATTGCGGTTAGTGTCTTTTTATTTCAGTCTTTTATCGAGAGGAGTCTGATACATGCCTATGTATTTATTATTAGTGTGTGTGCAACTGATACGGTATGTTTTATTAATGACCATAGAGTAAGGTGAGATGTCTTTTTGAGTGCTTGTTTTGTGTTTAGATGGATGAAAAAAGTTATGTGAATAGGCTAAACTGAAGTGAAGGAAAAAGTATGAAAAAGTATATTTAATGTCTGCTGTCACAGAATAAAGTTTATATCCTTGAGCAGTCTGACGATATGAAAGTGGATGTCGAGGTTGAGAATCGTGAAACGGGTTTTCATCAACATGCCGATTGACAAGCCATAGGTGGTACTATGTAGGATCAAATCAGGGGGCATAATAATGATACCCTGATATACCCCTCGTTTCATAATGTACACGTACGGATGCGTATATGCAAATGCTGCTCAACAATAAAAACGTTAGTTTTTTTAAGCATTCATAGAGTTATGATTTACGAAATAAATATAGTCACTTGTCTATTTTATTTTTTTACAAAAAGTAAATATGTAAAAACTACTTACTTTTTGTCTTCCAATAATATGTCACCATTATGCCAACGTGCTACAAGCTTCCATGGTTAATTAAATAAATGTATAGTAAAAAAGAACCTATTTTTTAACATTTCGTTATATAGTGGTCAGCGCGTTTTTTTACAACTTGTTTAATTTATTTTCTTCACTTCAAAGTTGTGATCGATAAGCAAAGAAAAATAAAGCAAGTGATTTAATCAAGTTTTTGTATTGTATAGGATGGGCATTTCTTTAACAAAAGCGTCAATGCGGGTTATTATCTTGCTGTCTTGATTATGAGTATCTTAACGTATAACAATGTCTTGCCGCTGTATTCTGGGGATAAGGGCAGGTAGAAAGCACACATATTGAGTAGAGCCTTTCTTCGTTTCTTGCCACTCCTGGGTGGAACAAGTCTGCCAAATAGTTGATTATGGCAATGAGCGAAATAGGATCCTCCTCTTTAATGTTGGTAGTGCTGTGCAACACTGATAGCTTTTGGATGGCTTTATAATAACTTTTTAATAAAAATATGAGGATAAAAATAATGTTTTTGATAAAGCATAGCAAAGCAAAGTTGCTAGAAAAGAAACTAATATTCCTCATAATGACCACATACTCATCAAGGGCAATAAACCTTTCCTGTTTCCCAATCCGACAACTTTGGGTTCATTGTAGCAACGCACATAGGATGTGCCCAGCGCACCCGCCCTGCCGCTGGCGGCGCTTCAGTATCAGTCTCAGCACCAGCGCCAGCATCAGCCTTGGTGTCATAGTCATTGCAACGCACAACAACGCCATTGAAAAACCCACGACAAACCACACAACTCTCTTCCGCAATGCCTCCACTACCACCAGCAGCAGCAGCATCAGAGATCGATCGGTGGGTTTCCAAACACTGTTTAACGCCACAAACCCGTGCCGAAGTAACCATTAGATCATCATCTGTACCCTGCTCATCCTCATCCACATCCATAGTTTCCTGCGCATGTGCCTGTGCTGTTCTCGACCGCGTGCCAATCCGATCACCTCCACTCTCCGAACACACTGGCAGTGAAAATGGCACCATTGGCAATCTCGGCGACAATGACCAAAAGTGTTTAAACTCCACGCGCACATCGGGAATAAACCGGGCACACAAATAATGCGCAAATATCCGACCCTCCGCTGCTGCTGCTTCACCACTACCAATGCCGCGCATGCCGCGCACCGGCAGCAAAACGCCATTCTGATACGCACACAGAGCACAGGACAACTGATCCGTATCCATAACGCAATTCGCACACTTATAGTCCATATGACCACGAGCACGAGCATAAGCGGAGGGCTCTAGCGCACAGCATAGTGGGTGGACAGTCAGCCCGCATTGCTGACATTCGACGTAGTCCGCGTGAAGAAGATCCATTGGCAAAAGACAGCCGCCGCAGGTGCCCACTGGCGTATGCAAGGAGGCTGCAAAATAGTACGGATCCAAATCCAGCTCAGTTCCAGGTTCCGCTGGTGGCTCCACGGGTGGCTCCGCTAGCGGCTCAGGTACAGGCTTGGGCGCGGGTTTCCGTGTACGATACACGGGGCGTTTCGATTTAGGCTCTTCGGGCTCGTGTTCGCCTTCATCCTCTGCTGCCACAGCTGCCTTTGGCGAACATTTGTCGGTGGATTTGCGCTTAGCCGTGACCACCGCCACCGCCACAGCCTCGGTCTTGCGCGGTCTCCCAATCGGTCTCTTCACGGCAACCGTAGAACCAGCGGCGGCTGCAGCAGAAGGTAAATATTTCTTCTTTTCCGCCACTGCCGCCGCCGCATGTCGTCTCTGTGCAGCCCTCTTCTTCGGCAAACTCACCGACTCCACCACCATATCCACAGGCTCCTCACCCCTTCTCCCACGTGCCTCCTCGCCAAACCACTCCATCAGATCAATCGTCACCGAATCCTTCACGCACTCGCAATGCCTCGACAACGGCGCGACCTCGAGCCACCGGTCAATGGCGAAATTCACACTCTCCGCGCAATTAAATCCATGATTAAACCCAGCATGATACCCCAGTGGAAACGTCAAAATAATCTCCCCGGCTCTCTGCACAACGCGGTTGAAAGGAATCCCCTGCGACGCAAGAAACCGCGGCGATAGTAAAAATGCTTTGTGCCGGAGAAACTGTGAGCATAGTTTATGGTCTCCGGCGAAAACATTCTGCATGGACATTTCGAAGCGCGCGCGTGCCTCGACAGGGATGGCGTACCAGGCTTTGGGGGAGCCAAAGTGGATGTAATTGATCGAGTACAAGTCCATGTCCTCGACATGCCAGGCAAAAGTTGCTTTCCACATGCCCAGGTACAAATACGGGTCGTTGACGCCCGGCATCCGCTGGTCGATTCGGCGCAGAAGGCCGGGCAACCGGCGGATATTCCATGTGGGAAAGTCCTCGACCGGCGGAAACAGCGTGCCAAGCACGTCGGCGCCGTACATCGGCGGCTGAAACAGGAGGTTCTTCCAGTACATGCGCTCGAGCTCTTCGTTTTCCGCGTACTCCGCCGACGACACGAACAACGCGCGCCCGTCGCGTGCAAATGAGCGCGCTGGCCGCACACCGTTGTGGTCTGCCGCCGGCTCCCCATCCGTTTGCGGCCGCGGGCGGTACGATGCTGTGGCCGGCTGGAACTTCGCCCGGGCGCTCTCCGACCGCACACCCTCGCGCACCGCCGCCGCCGCCGCGCTCGTCAACCGCACATCACCAGTCCCATAATCCACGGCCACGCCCACGGTCTCCGATGCATAGACCACCGGCTCCGCACTCTGCTGCTTCTTATGAGCTTTGTCCTCCCTGCTGCTATTGTCCTCGGCACCGGCCTTGTGCTCCGGCACTCGGTGGCTGGCGTCCTGCGACGTTTGGAAAAACTGCGCCAGCTTGACCTTGCGGTGAAACTCTACGTTGTACTGGTGGAATATTCCGCTGTTGCCGTTAAAGTGCTGTACAATCGGCTTGAGAATCGGAAAGTCCTCTTCGTCAAACACTCGCACTCCAGCACTGCCCTCAAGCTCGTCGCGCCACTGCGTGGGCGGCACAATCTTGCAGATACCCGCCCGTAGTGCTAGTGGCTCAATGGCTGATACCAAAGCCTCAAAGTCGCTGAACTGCTCTGTGCTGGGGCAGAACACCGGCACGGACGAGTTTGGGTAAAAATAATATTCGATCGCCTGCCCGAAAAGTTCCGGGTAAAATATGCTCGCTGCATCCACGTCTGCAGCGGAAAACTGCTGCTGCTGGTGCTGCTGGTGTTGTGTTGACGATGGTCCTGTGGACCGGTTGGGTGGCAAAAAGGTCTTGTGTACTGAGGAGCTATGAGAAGAGGAGGCAGCAGCGCGCGGCAGACTGTTGGTGGCTTTTCTCGTAGCCATACTTGCACCTGCCCCGGCAGATACACGACTGCGCATAATCATTGCTGTGAATAGAATATGAATAAAAGAGTGAGAAATAAAGGTTGCTGAGGAATTTATATAAAAAGAAAGCAGGGAAATAAAAGAGAGGGAAATGTAGGAAAACAAGGGGGAAAAGGGGCTTTTTTGTGTGTATGTGTGCGTTGCGTGCTTTGTTATTGTGCGTTAGAAATTTGAATAGTAATATTAATAACCGAAATTGAAAGTTGAAAATTTAAAAGTGAGAAACAAAAAAGGAGGCGTAAAAATATTGAATAATGAAAAATAATGGAAAAAAACCACAATAAAAGAAAAAAGCAATCAACAAAAATGAAAAATAAAACGAATATTTGTTAACTTTTTTCTGTTTCCTATTTCTTGGCAAAGCGCAGCAACATCAACAGCAGGCAGCAGTGTAGTAATCGCCAGAAATGATGTCCAATAGATATTTCTTAATACAAAAGCTGAGAAAACCTCCTGTTGAGCCTCCTCTGCTGCGATTTTATAGGCAGCTATAAAACTGTGGCCGCTGCTGCATTAATGCCTGCCTGCTCAGCATTGACTTGGCTCGCAACCCCTCGGCTCAGCTGAGCCTATGTGGTGATTCTCACCACAAGCAGCAGTATGACGATAAAAAATAAAGAGCAACCATCAGCCCATTTCGCCTATTGTATATTTACTGCTTTTAATTATTTTTTGTTCTTTTCTTCTGACGTCGTATGTCCGGTTATCAATTTTCTCTTCTATTTTCTCGTGAACAGCTGACAAATTTCCAATGCTTTCGCCTCTCCCTTTTATTACAGCCCCTCCAAACCCCAGCCCGACATAAAAAGAAGAAAAATCGTCCAACACCCCAAAACCCCTCTTCTCCCCTGTGCATCCTCACTGCAGAAAAAAAGAATCAGGCCATTACTCATGTGACAATCAGAAAATAAAAAATCACCGAATTACCGAATCGCCGAATCACCGAAATCTAACGAAATCTAACGGATGCACTCCAGCACATAACTGTCGGGCATCTCCCTGGTCTTCCGGTCCAGCACCCACGCAACCTTCTTTCCAACGCCGATCTTCCCGGCCTTCTCGCGCTCAAAGAACTGCAAAACCTGCGCGCGGTTCATGCCGAAATCGCCCGCCTGGGGGTTCTCCCCACTGACCACCGCGAGAATCTCCCTCTCGCTCGGCAGCCCAAACGCATGCGGGTACTGGTCAAACGCCGCATCCGCATTAATGAACGATAGCTGCTGATGATCAGTCTTCCCAGCACTGCCGCTGTTGCCCTCAAAGTACTCCTTGTGCAGCACGCGCATATCCACAGCCTCAAGAGTCGAGGGCTGCCACTGCGGGTCATTGGTTTTGCGCACAAGCAACGCTGCAATGCCCTCGTGCATATCTGCGGAGCCCAAGCGGTGCTCGGCAAGCCGCAGCTCCAGGGCAAATGCCTGTTGGATATTGAGCCGGCGGCCGGTGCGCAGCTGCTCGAGAGTCAGCTTCAGCGACGACGGCGAGACGGCCGAGAGCACTGCCAGGGTCTGGCGTGCCCACTCGGGCTGCTCGGTCTCCTGCTTGAGCGCCTCGACGATGGCCTCCATGTTATTGAACGCAAAGCAGCGGTCAATGGCATTGCGCAGGGGCGCCAGAGAGTACTCGATCTCTGAGAGGTCCTCAGGCTGTGCAGAGAACTCCTCGATCGCCTGGTTGATCACCGCGTGGTCGCGGGTGCCGATCTCCTGCAGGCGCTTCTCGAGCATCGGCAGCCGCTCCGACGGCACATAATGGGTGGCAATCCCGGCATACAGCAGGTCTCTGCCCTTAAGCCTCTGGCCGGTCAGCCCCAGGTACGTGCCAGTTTGCCCATCCATGCGCGGCAAAAAGAACGTCGCTCCGACATCCGGGAAAAACCCAATCTTCGTCTCCGGCATTGCAAACACCGTTGACTCCGTCGCCACCCTAAAAGGCGCATGCATCGAGAGCCCGACGCCGCCGCCCATAGTGTATCCGTTGAGAAGAGCCACCAGAGGCTTCTCGTACGTGGCTATCAGGTGGTTGGTCTGATACTCGTCTTGGAAAAACCGCATTGCTGCGCTGCGGTCGCCGCGCGTCCACTTGTTGGATACGTCGACAACGTCGCCGCCGGCGCAGAACGCCTTTGCACTGTTGGACCGCAGGATGACGATGTCGCAGAGATCGGATTGCCGCCATTCCTGAAGGTGCCGCCGGATTGACTGCACCATTGGGTGAGTCAGCGAGTTGAGCGCCTTTGGTCGGTTCAGAACCAGAGACCGACCGGTTAGGTTGTTTACCGTCAGCACGTCGCGGTCGCCCTCGGAAGTTGGTTTGGTTGAGATCTATTTGTGGAAATTCTGTAATGCTTTTTTGTTAGGATTTAGTTCTTTTTAAAAAAAAACCCCCCCTGAATTGATGCTAGAGGGTTATCAGGTTTTTGTGTGTGTGAATTCAAGAAATGTTTTTTACCATTCGTTGGATTCCTGCGAGACGGCGAGTTGTTGTTTTCAATTGAATTGAAGATTTGGTAAGCGAAGCTGCTGCGCCCACCGTCAAGTTCAATTTGCTTGCAAACATAATAAATACTACAAACGTAATGAGAAAATATATAAAAAAGAAAGAGTGTGTGGCTTTATTGAAAGTAAGAAAAAAAGTGATGAATAATAATTAGAAAAGGTGTGAGAACGGTAGACGACAATGCCTGAAAAAAAGAGATTTCAAAGTATGCGATAGCGCAAAAAAACGGTCAGCTATATATTTTTTATCAAGTGATTGAAAGAAAGAAACATATGATTGGCTGTTTGATTTTCACCCGCAACCTTTGCACCGCCTAAATCAGATCCACGAAAATCATCACTCATTATTTTCTGTCTGAGTGAGATCAACAATATGTCATCTCGAAACATCAACTCTGAACTAAAAAAGAATATTTTACACCTAATTAACATGTCTTGCATATATAATCAATTTTGTAAGTTATCGGGTTGCCATGCGCATCTCGAAGTTTAGTGTAAAAATACAGCGTGCCAGAATACCCGTCAACTGTCTGGAAAAAAGATGGTAGGCTGTTTTCATGAATGTCCAAGCCACAGAGCGAATCTGTGGTTTTAAACATGGCGTCGATACGGTCAACTATAGGATATCTGTATAAGTTTCTGCTTTCTAATTTTGCCATTTCATTCGCCTGAATGTACAAGCGCTTACACGACCATGACTGGTCAATATGCAGCGGACCCTTGTATTTATTTTTAAAATATTTGGCATAAATAAACTCTCGGGACGACATTGCTAGAACGAAATAATAAATATATAATAAGTGTATAAAAATATAAAACTATGCTTAAATGTATAAATAAAGCAGGTTTTTTTTGTCTAGAGCCGGGGGGAAAAACGCATCTTAAATACATCAATTATAATTTATTTTTTACTTTTGCATAATAATGACAAGGCTGGCTAATGCCCAACAAAATTAAAAGGCTACTTTTAAATATCAAGTGCTTAAGTAAAAATTGGTATGTAAACCATTGTCACATGGATACTGGACAATCACGCAATAACGTTAATTAAATAAGAAAATATAGCGCAAAGTCGACCTTTTTTAATAAAATTGACACTTATTTCAAACAAAAATGAGTAATGTGATAGTGACATTATTTCTCTTTATTTCCCCCCCCCAAAAGTTGGTTTTATTCAAAACAAACGTGTGCCTAAAATCCCAACCTTACTCTCAAAAAAATATACAGCACTTGAAGTTGAGTTTGTTAATAAAGTATGCAGCATAATGGTTGTATTGTTATACTTTAGCTGCAAGACTTTGCAGCACATAATTCATAAAAGGTAAGCTGCTTAAATTTGAGTGTTGAAAAGTGTTTATTTCTGCTTTCAAGTCAATAAATAACATACCGCTTGATACATTAACCATATCGCGCGTACACTGTTATTTTTAGATGTATAGCGCAAAACCTTGCATATATAAAATTATACATAGGTTGCTTGTTTTGTATTTACGTCAAAATTTTGAAATAAAAACTAATATTTATTAATTCCAATACATGCTCCGTATTAAAGCGCTTATTTTGGGGTTTGTAGTTTGTTTAGACAAAAAATATCTAATGCCAGTTGGTCAATTTAGCTGTTCCTTCCGCCCTGTGTGGGGGTCGAACCCACGGCATTTTGGTTAAAATCCGAACGCTCTAAACCAACTGAGCTAACAAGGCAAACTGGTCTGAACTAGGCGTTATCGCTGAAAATAATTTAATAGTAGGGAGGTTGGTCGTACACCAATTCTTTTTAACAAAATAGTGAATAAATCTTGGCACTTTTGAATTGCTTCTCTATGAAGACCTAAAGTGCCATGAGTTAAATAGTTAGATAGCCAAATAGTAAAATAGTAAAATATTTAAATATATATACATTATAATTAAATCAACTAACATCAATTCGCTTTTAAAAATGCTTGTTAAGGTCCGAGTAATAGAAAAAATAAATGGTTTATTGAAATAATTGTTGAAAGAAACCCCGTCAAGCACACTTGTAGTCTATCTGGAAACAATTAGTTATATTTAGTAGATTAGATGTTAAAAACCCATATCGGTAGTAGAAAAATCAGTCGCGCGCTTTAAAAATACAAATGAAATTATTTTTAGCTTGTGAATCGACTCAAGATAAAAACACAAAGAACATATAATTAAATAATAATAAAGACCCCATGCTCTCAATTGTGATCAATCGGTTCTTTGTTTTGGAAGTGTTTTTAGTTAAGTATTGGCATATGATGCAATAGTGACAATGTCAATATTATCGACAATTATATAGCAAGTGTACATGTATTTGCGGTAAAAAAATGTATACTTTTTTTACTTATCAGTAGCAATAAAAAAGGAATATATTATGTACAGGAATCTAAAAGCATATGAATATGCAGGAATACATCATGGCAAAAAAGGAAAATTATAACAGTTCCTTCATCTCTGTAGCTCGCATGTTGTTATACTTTGCTTTGCATTGAGCGCTTGTCCTTGTACCAACATATCGCGCGCACTCAGCCCAATTCTTGCGGCCCTCTACACAATCCAAATACTGCTGTAACCGCTGTGTTTCCTGTGTGAGCCACTTTTTGTTTTGCTCTTCATACTGAAAAGGCACAAGCTTATCATTAAGCCTGGGTGATGAGAAAGTGGTGGAATATTGTGTGGGTTCGGACGATTTTGATTTATGAGCGTTGTTGTTTGCCATACATTGAATGATGGCATTCTGTATGTCTTCCTCAATACACAGTGGGTGCTCGGCAAGGACGACTGCTTTGATTGCGGCTACGCTAAAGTAGCTGCCGTTTCTGTTGACAATTTCCTGAATTGAATCTATTTCTTCCTGGGACAGTTCGGCAACCATGCTGTCATACACAGGGCTCTTCTCAAATGAGGATGGGCCGTAGAACATTGTTGAGTGCCGTTAATATTTGGTAAGGCTGGCGTTATAGATGGGTTGCTGAACGGCTGAACGGCTGAACGGCTGAACGGCTGAACGGCTGAACGGCTGAAAGAACAAAAAGATGAAATTAGAGCTCAAAAATAAAATTGAAGGAAAAAGAAAAACCTTGGCATCGAAGGGAGTGAGTTTATATATAAATATAATGGGGGAACGAGCAAACGCACAAATTGTTCAATTATCACAGAAAAATAAATGGGTGCGTTCATCCTTCGGATTTCCTTCCCGCAGAGCAATTAATACGGCCGAAAAAGCTGTACAAAAAATATATTCGAAAATTGACTTGCGCATTTTCCTTCCAGCCTTTTTGGGCTATTTTGCGTTTTGATAGGAGTGTTCGTTCAATTTTAATAATGTAAATCAGCAGCAGCAACATTTTTCGACATTGTTTTTTGAAAATTTGATTTACAGACTTAAACTGCTCTTACTAAAATGAACAAAGGCTTTGTTTAAGGTGCTGACTTAGAGAAGAAACAAGAAAAGAGTAAAAAATAAACGACTGAACAAATTTTCAGAAAAATACAAAGGAAAACATTATTTTATCAAAGCCCTGTTTTTTATACCTTATAAAGAGCTGCTCGTTTTTTTGTGACAAGCTGTGCCCACTATTATTGGTTGCACATTTTTTATTTTTTATATTACTTTTTCTTCCCTTCGCTCGTGCTCATGTTTATATCCTTTCTACTCTACTCCCCTATTTTGGAGTATTTCAATGCGCCAGACTTTTAAGAAAATATTGGATTATCAGTTGAAGCATTTATGCATTTATATGGAAGGCATATTTTTTTTAAAAATATAATACAGCTGTCGAATTAATTGTTAGATTCGCCAACATTCACTGATAGACATGCAATTGGCACAAGCATTTTCTGTTGCAATGGTTGTTGTTTTTTTGCTGTGTTTTAACTGAAAAATAAACCAACTCCGACAACACCAACATCAATAACCTTTTTCATTTTTTATGCGTTAAGTGGTGACGACCGAACAAGTTCAAAGGTTGAATTGGATGTGGGAGGTGCATTAATGTTTGGCATATCTGAATGTGCTGATTGACGCGGCGAAACAAAGGTTTTCTTACAAAATTAACAGATAAACCCCAAAATGCCATTATCAAGCTGTTTTGAGAAAGAAAAAACCAGTTTCCCAATGGACGTGGTCAATCATCATTAGTAAATCACTCATGTCTTTTGTGTGAGTTTTCTATGTGGAATCGGTGGAATGGCAAATCAGCTGGGAAAAAAGGTTTATTCTGTAGCGAAGGTTATTTCATGCTTGGCAGTGCATAACTGATTTTGAAAAATAAAGTCGTTTGTTTACACTTGGCGGTTGGGGAAACATATCCAGATAATAATACTATTATGACATCCCCACTTTTTTACCAGCTGAATTAGTTCTGACAATAATGGTCACACAAATAAAAACCTGGTAAAACCTGTTCTCCTTTTTTACTTTCCTACTTTCTAATTTTAACTGTAGGATCCATGAGCGCACAAAGTAGTTTGGATCTACCATGTATTTTCTACTTGTCTTTCAAACGAACAAAAGAAGTACTAATCACTTTTTTCTTTCTTGGTTTGTTGCTTTGTGTGATAAAAAACTAAATTGCTTTTAAAAATGAGACGTTGACATTAATGGCAACGAGTTTTAGAGAGCGTCAATGAGAGAAGGAGTGCGTAATAAAAATTGAATACCGCGGATTGCTTTATAACAGTCAAAGTTGAAGGAGCTACTAAGCCAAAAACCCCAGAGTGTGAGCATGTGGTGCCAAGTCCGAAATTTGTATGAAAGTGTAAAAATTGGCATTGCCGCATCCCTGCATACAAATATACACAGAACTACTTTGGTTGCGGACAGAAAGCATAATAAAAATCTGAAAGGAATGGGTACCCATGTGCCACTTAGTACTTTTGCATATTATAAAATTGGTTATTTTTCGTTTTTTTCTTTAATTTTTTGTTGCTTTCAAAAAAGAATAGAAAAGTAGATGTTGAGCGTGGGTGATAGAAAGGGTGAGAGGAGGGGCAGCGGAATCTGCACTTGGCTCTCTTTTTTATAATGCAGTGCATAAATCCCTTTATAAAAAAGAGATTAAAAAGCGCAAAAGGGGCAGTGCATTTTATAAAGCACTATTTTTCTGCACTCTATTGTTTTGCAGAATGAACATAAAATAAATAGAAAAACTAAGTGTTTTTAGTCGCAATCCTACCTCACCTTTCTTTTTATTTTATCATTCTTTTCTAGAGAACAGTGGCAGTTTTATTTGCTTTGAAATAAAAAGTAGCAATAATGGACAAAGGCCATGTGCACACTGTCAGTTTTTCTAATTTTTTGTTTTGTTAGCTGGCCTTGTTGGTGAGTATAAGAATACGGCTATTTGTCCTCCGAGGAAGAGCAGAACTACTTTTTCTATTTAGTTTTCTCATCCATTCATATTCACTATTGCATTAAATTTTATCTCAACATATTTGTATACTATTTTGTACCAGCTACACAACACAACACAGCATAACTTAGCAAAACAAATCATTTTCTGTACTTTTATTTTAATTAGACTTGTTACCAGTTCATCTATTTGGTTTACTCACATTCGCATTATATTTTCGCGCACAAGCAAGCAGCCACAACATTGCTCCAGTCAGTCTGACAACAAAAAATCACAAACACAGCTCCACACATACATAAAAGGTTCATATTCTTTTGACAAGTACAATCAATTCTGTTAGTTTCCCCATATACCCCCCACATCAATGTCGTACTCATTCATGAAGCGTTACAACCGCCTATGCATGCGGCCCGCCGGCGTCCGCAACAGGCACAGCCTGACTGTAGACACGCGGTTCGTCATTGCACACACAGATTTTGAGTCGCAATACAATGGTATCTTGTCCATCCGCAAGGGCGATATAATCCGGGTCAAGCAAGGCGGCGACGGTCATCCTAAATGGTGGCTGGGGACAGTGATTAGAAGTTATGAGAATACAAAGGGCCATGGTTATTTCTTCCCCGTCCTTACTGAGCAGTACAACTTCATGGATAATAGGATTGCGTCACGTATTCCAATGGCTCTGCTGGATATCCATGGACATTTCCGCAAGTACGACAAGAAGCGTGTGCGCACCAAGGCCTAAGTAATATTAAAATTAAAGCGGTTGTCTATTTTATAGTTTTCTCTCAATATTGTAACAATATGTACTCCAATAAAGTATTTTTTCATATCAACAATTTTTTTATTTTTTTGTAAAAAAGATATACAAACATTACATTTTTTCTTTCGAAAATAAGCTCAAAAACATTTAAGCCTTGTAGAAATCCTGAGTCCAGTACAGACCGGCCTGGCCAAAACCAACATGGGTGTAGTCACCAACCATGTTAACATAATGGCCGGAGCTCTTGGTCCACGCGCTCATAACGCTAGCAACATCCTGCTGGTTCCAGGCAATATTTTCAGCAGCGCCCTTCCAGTCAATATGGCGAGAAGAAAGACGAGTGCCAAGGGTGCCGTTAGGGTCGCTGTGGGTCATCGAGTGAATGGAGTTCTCGTACTCGGAGTGCGACTGTGCAACGGTGTTCAGGGTAGTGTCCATAATCAAAGCACTCTTTCCGGCAGATGCACGCACGGCGTTAATCTTGGCCAGCATATCGGTTCTCCAGTCGTTGGACACGGGAGCAGTGTAGGTGGGCTCGGGGGCAGTGTGAGTAGGCTTGAAGGCGGTGGTGTAGGCGGCAGCCACGGTGGTCTTGGCAGCGTGAGCCACGGGGGCAGCCTGGGTGGTTGCGTAGGTGGGCTTGGCAGCAATGGCGGGGACCGAGGAAGTGGGCTTGACGGCGGCAACGGCAGTGGCATAGACGGTCTCGTAAACGGTCACAATAACGAGGTTGCGGGGAGCCAGGGCCTCAGCGACAACAGGCTGAGCGCTAGCAAAAGCACCAAAAAGGGAAGCAAGGAAAAGGGCAGAAGCAAACTTGACCATTTTTAAAAACAGGAAAAAAAGTATTTAAGAAAGGATTTCGTTAAAAGTGAAAAGTTGTACGTTAAAAAAGCTTAATCTGGTCAACAGAATAAACTATACTTGCTGATATTTGTTTTAAAAACGTAAAAAGGAGAGGAGGAAACAAGAAAAAATGAACAAAAGATATTGAGGAAGACAGAATTTTGGTCGACCTTTTATAACAAAAAGTTTGCAAGGTTTTCGTTCTGCTGTATTTTTTCACATTCCCAAAGGTCTTATTTTTCTTCTCTCCCCCTTTGGGCCATGTGTTCTCACTCGGGACCATTGTGTGCTAGCACAAACGGCAACAAACAAAAGGGTGAAAATTTTGAACAGTATATCCGCTTCAGTTTTGGTGAACAATATGGATCTACGATTATTTTAACTATTATCTAGTAAGAAAACAAAGGGAGAAAGGGGGGGGGAAGATGTAGTGCATAAAATTTGGGGGAGTCAAAATTGGGTTGAGGAATGTCCATTTTCCTTGTCCTGCAATATGAACAAAGTTAATATCATCCAATAATATAATTTCAATACACTATTAACATTTTATGTGGCAAAAGATATTGAGTAAATTGCTCACAAAAACGTGTTAAATTTTTTAGTTTTTACTCACAGTTTGTCTTGTTTCTCGTTGGCTGGTAAAAATTGGTGCTATATTTTCGCAAACAGACGAGTCTCAATAAAGTTTGTAGCAGTGATTGGACCAATGAACGAGTGAAACCGATTATTTGGGGATTGGTAAAAAAAGTTTTCACATTCACATACACACACACTGTGAGGAGATTGTCTGACAACGGACTGTTTGTACCGTCCCATCCGGAATTCAGCATTTTCTCAATATAACAAAATAATGCTATTTGACCAATCACCTATTTTGCCCACAGTCAAGCGTAAGCTTTTTTCATGTTCACTAGCAAAGTGAGAAAAGTGAAAGGTTGAGAAAATACGGAACCTACAAGATTAAATACTGAAAAGAAATACCTTATTAAAAACGTAGAATATTGATATCACTCTACTGGGCTGGCTCAATAGTCATATTGCGTGATTGTACCCAATTGCAATATGCGCCTAATAACCGATGGAGTTCCTGATATAATCGCACTCACTGAACAATGTTTAATGGAAATATAATAGGCCGATAATTGACCAAGAGTAAACGATTAGTGATATGTTATTTGAAATTAATTTCACAATAATTATATGACTTAATTTTGTTGGCTATTTTGTTTCTTTGGCTTGGTGATAACACAGTGGTTTAGGATGGATCCATACAAACACAATTTAGAAATCTTCATTATTCAAAAACTTGGAAACGAGATAAAATAGATCCATTGAGCGAAATATAAAACAAGCAAAAAATAAAAAATAATGATTAAGTGTAATGAGATTCGGACTAGCTATAATATATATTAATGAAAATGAGACTACAGAAAGAGCTGAAGAGCTCACTATTCAGAATTCGCCGTACGCGTAAAATATCATAAACATATTTTACACGTCTGCGCTGTCACGTGACTCGGCCCCATTTCTGATGTCACATTAAGGCTGATTATCTACTATGCCACCTTACCCATCATGGGCTCTATTGAGGAACTTGAATACATGCCTCTATAAGAAAAAATATTCTAGGGGTGGGGGGCAGTGTGGTTTGAAATTACCCAAATCTGGGCCTAATTGCCTAGCGGTGGAAGTGTCCACTAGGGTGTTTGTAAAATTAAACCCGGGCACTCGATCTGCCGTCCTAATTTCTGTCATCCATGGCCACTTCGGCAGGCCATTGTCTTCAGCTTATCGCGGATTTGGTATTCTGGATGTTTGTTAAGATTAGAGTTCTAATCAACAATCGGCATTTCTCAGACAGCAAGGATCCCTGCATTTCCCATTCGATTTGCAGGCCACAGTGTCCCTTGTACCAGTCATTCTGTTTGCCTACAATCTCGTTTAAAGACACCATTTCTTGTTTTGCGCGCTTCCCTTGGAGTTTGTTGACCAGCATTGTGTACCTGCCCTCTGTCAGCTCCTGCCATCCGTGCCTCATATTCAGGTCCAGCTTCTTGTCCTGGTAGTAAGCGCCCACACGTTTCTTGAGATCCTCCAATATGACATCTGTCGATCCTGGATATACCCGGAGTCTGCTGACCATCTCAACCACAAGATCTGCGGCTGGGTCCAATTTATTAGGAATGAGTAATGAAAAGTTCCAACATGGCTTATAATTGTTGAAATATCTACGTTCTGTGAACGAGATATAAACAATATAAACAATATAATACTATGTATTTAATAAGGGGTATACTATGAGTGCTATGCACTGGAGAGGTAAGAGAGAGTAATCATGTGGTATGTGTCACTGTGTGACTAAAAGGATAGGCAATGTAGTGTAAGCATGCCTGGCTAAATCCAGCTCTGGAAGGTCGACAAAAACAATGAAGGCTGGTTGATCAGTTGATCCCAATACATTTATAACTTGAAACAGGGTAGAATCAGTAGTGTGGTTATGCTTACTATTAATAGTGGTGTTAATAAATGCATTGAAAAATTAATTAAACACAAAAATGAATGTGGTTTTTTCTAGAACCTTGGTCCGTTACCTTAGTATTTAATACAATTCGAGACAAGCGAGTATGGCCGTGTTGTTTGTTGTAAAAAAGCAACGTACAGAGGCGACTGGCAAAGACGGCGCACAATGTATTCCTGTTTGATGCCACCAGTGTTCAAAATTGGCTGAATGCATGAGTTGTCCAAAAGGGGATCGATGATAACAGTAGTTAATCCTGCTTGTCGTCCTCTATAAAAATGTGGGTCTAAATCGATATATTCAAGTCTTAAAAATTACTTACTAAACTGAAAAAGGGGGCAGCGCTGTGTGGGAAGCGCTGTAAACATCATGGTGTTCCTTGATGTCAGCCAGCAATAACAGAAATGTGTATAGTGGCCATGAGGGCGATCTTGATTCTTAAAAAGGGAGGATAGTGGCTTGAAATGTGTGTTGGGCACCACACTGCTGCGGTTACATAGTAATTTACTCATCAAGTGTAAATTTAAACTTCTAAAAACATATTCCAAGTGCACTAACATCAAATTAAATATTTATTATATTATTGTTATTACTGTTATTAAAAGTTGTACCCAATTCTGTCTTATTATAACTTTTTACCTAAATTATTTAAATTATTTTTTATATGATTTAATTGTTTTGAAGCTCTTTTTTTGTAGTATGGCATGTAACATGAATTATTAATTTACTATCTTTGTTAAACGTGGTTGGTGCATTAACTTGGCACAGATCATCATAAAAATCTGTTGAATATTCACAATTAGCTTTATAATTTAAAACCATAGTCAGTTAATATAAATCTAATATATAAATCAGAATTATAAATAGTGTTGCACAGACTGAAGATATGGAAGTGGATGTTGAGGTTGAGAATCATGAAACACGTTTCCACCTGCATGCCAATTGATAAGATGCTAATTGGATTATCCAAGAGTAAATTAGGGAGGCATAATAATGATGCCCAGATATGCTCCCCATTTTGCAATGCACACGCGTGAGTGCATACACACAAAAACCACAACACTGACTTGCCAAGCTACCAGTCTGCTCACAGAAGAACCAGTTTTTGCCAACATAGTGCACAATTGGCAATGTACACAACAAAAGCGACGAAGCACATATATAAAACGAGGCCGGCCCTAGTAATATTTTAGAAACATTAGTAATAAAACCCTTTATAAAATCACCCCTACTTTTCTAACACTAGATAACTAGTTCTTTTTACACTCTCTCTTACATAAAAATAGCTAGTGTCAATTGTAAATATATGTTAAAATCTGGCTAATAATTTGATAAATAATTGTTTGATAATATAAACTGTTGATAATGCAACATATGCATTTATTTATAGTTTTTATTTTAAGCTATTAAATAATTTTTTACAATTATCAGCATTGCCCACATTGCTCTATTTGCCTTGGTGCTTGCTTAATGCTGCTCCGCTGCTGCCTTTGTACTTTCTTGGCGCTGCTTCTTATGACGTATTTTGCGCTGCTTTAATGTTTTATGGGGTGCTGATTTGGCACTGCTTTTTATAATGTTTGTTGCACTGCTTTACTGCTCGCACCTTGTTTTATTTTTAGCTTTTCGGTGATGTTAATTTCTTAATTCATTTAACAAAACCCCAAATTAACCATTTTTATGTATAAGAACTGCTTTTGAACATTTAATTTGTTAAATTTAATTGTAATTTTTAGACCATCCACTTGATATATTTATCAATGAACGATTTTACTAATTGCAACCAAAAAATAACAATGATTGCAAAGTACTAAATCCGTGTGCATTATGTAAAGTCGAGTTGTGGCACACTATTGTTCTCCGTGCAAGGTGAGAAAAGTGTGATGTTATATGTGAATATAATAAAAATTAATCTAATGATGTGTTGCGCACCCCTGTTTATTTTTATTTTATTTGTGCGCATTCTAGAGTGACAAAAATGCATTTACGGATAGGTCTTATTCTTTTTCTTTTTTTATAAACAGATATTTTGATATTGTCAAATATAATTGGTCTGTCGTATTAAAAATAAATTGACTACGTGGGTTTTTTATTATTGCAAACGCAGTTGTGGCAGGCAGTGAATATATATCATATACATAAAAATGTTCTTAAGTTGTGTAGTAAGAAAACAAAAACTTTTTTAGTTTAATATCAATAAACTCGCTCATTCATCCAAAGACATAATTTAAAAAGATTAGAAGCAACCGTGTTGGTTTTGCCACTAAATCAACATTAAGAAAATATTTTATAAGGCAATGAGCTTAACTAGAATAGTGACTACATTAATATCTACTCAACGCAAAAAATATGATTACTGTTGACTATTATTATATTGTCCATTGTATTTTGGTGATATGGCAGTCACTTATTTCAAAACCTATTTTCCAAAAAAGGGGGTGGGAGCACATTTAAGCACTTTAGCACTACCACTTGACACGTCTGAGCTAATAACCCTAAAAATAATTTCATTGAGCTAAAAAAAAACAATAAACAAGGAATTTTTTCTTCTTTAAAAAGTATAACTGAATAGAAAACCAAATATCTATTATGTCTTGCATTCCGTGGGATTTATTTGCAACCTGGCTACCAGCCCATATCACAATATATATGATATATGAATAATAAACCTCTGGTGATAATATTGAATTAAACCCACAAGATCACAAAACCATTGGTTCAATCGTTTGTGCCTAAAATATCTCGACCAATATTTTCCAGTTTTATTTTAAAATTTTTTGTTTAATCCTTTTTATTTTATTTTCCATTATTACTTTCCAATAAAGAAAATAAACACGATGGAGTCACACGATGAATCTACAGTATACCCTCAGCAACCCGCCGATATTCACACAGGCGATACAACAGTGCTGACCAACCACGCAATACTGGAGCTCACCAGCAAGCATATCCACGTATACAAAGTAGAAATAACAAACCTCGACGCCAAATCCAACCAAACAACAAATGACACAGGAACGGATAGTCGGCAAATTAAGGAGACAGATCTTCGGCAGGATATTTTCAAAAAGGCGTTTAAGGACACTCTGCTGGTTTTTGACTCGAGCGATTATGCATATTCATCCAAAAACCTGCACAAAAAATGGCCGAACATCATGGAAAACAAAAACAGCAGCACAGCAGAACGCGCACGTACGGCTACGCATGACGGGCATGATTTCCGAGTAATTCTTCGGCACTTGCGCACATACGAGCGCAAAGTGCTCCTGCAACACTGCCAGCAAGCCAACAGCAACACCAAGGGAAAGAAGGGGGGCGAGGTTGTTGGAGACGGGTATATCCAAGGGATGCTTTTTGCCTTGGACAGTATAGTGCGCAGCAGCCTGCGTGTATTCGAGGACCTGGACGGCCACCAGGTGGATCCATCCAACAGTATAGCGACTGATCGCGGGTTCGATATCTGGTGGATACACCGGTTGACTGTGCGCCCCGGGTGCAACCACCTTTACCTCAATATCAGCACCAGGGGCGCGCCTATCAGCAACCAACCGGACCTCTACGCGCTTGCCCAGCAGCTCCTCGGATCCGCCCAGGACCTCACCCAGCAGCGTGGGGGGTGGTGGCCAGGGTTTGAGCTAACAATTCGTGGTCTCCGTGTGCTCACCCCCGAAGCTACCCAACCAGTACAAGTACGTTCGCTTACCCGGAACACCATGCATAGCTGCACTATCAACGGGGAATCACTCGCAGAGCATTACCAGAAGACATACGGGTTGGACGCGGGGAATCCCGGAATTCCCTGTGTGGTCACGGCATCAGGCGCCACAGTACCGTTGGTGCACTGTCGGTTGGCGCATAGACAGCGGCTTGGTGTCTTGGAGGGCGGCGCACTGCGGGCAATTATGAGGGCAACAGTGATGCCGCCCCAGTGGCGCGTCCAGGTATTGCGCGCGGTGCTCCTAAAACTGGGTGACAAGGCACAGAATCAAGGGTTATCGAGGGTCGCCGATATGGGGATTAAAATCCACACGGAGCCGGCACACTTTCCGGCCACGCAGCTCCAGGAACCAAAGCTTTTGGCGCAGAATAGTCAGCCAGTGCGAATCCAGGGCAGTGGTCGAAGCTGGACACTCGGCCCACAGCAGCAGCAGCAGCAGCAGCAGCAGCAAAAGGGAGGAAAGGATGGGGGTGCCTTGGGGGTGTATACTGGCGGGCAGCTGTACTCCTGGGCAGTACTCTTGCTGGCACCGCAGGTGGCGCAGGCGCAGGCACAGCAGCTCGTTGCGCAGCTTACCAAGGTATGTGCGGAGCTCGGGATTGCCGTGCATAATCCCAGGCCGCCGATCCACCGGTGCGCGCCACAAGCCAACCTGGCACAAGCCATGCAACAGGCCATCGGCCTAGCAGCAACCACGGCTGGAGGCAAAGTGCCTTGTCAGTTGCTCCTCTGTGTGCTGCCGTCGACGTCGACGGCGCTTTATGGCGAAGTCAAGCGGCTGGCATATACACAACTGGGCGTGCAGACTCAGTGTCTGCAGGCTAGCCACTTGTTGCGTGCGCATACGCCGCGGCTACTCGGGATGCTCGCGCTCAAGATTAACTTGAAACTAGGCGGTACCACCACGCGTCTGGACACACCGCTTCTTTCCGATCAGCCCAATAGCGTACCGACGATGATTATCTCTGCGGATGTCAGCCATACGACAGAGGCAGGTGGCATGTCGGTAGCCGCCGTGGTGGCCTCAATGGACCTTTGTGCTGGCGGTGGCCGGTTCCATGGTACTGTATTGCAGCAGCCGGAGAAGCTCGAATATATAGAGAATTTCGACACGGTGATGCGCCACGCCCTGCGTGTTTTTTACCGCGAGACTGGTGGGCGGAAACCAGAGAGGATTATTTATTATCGCGATGGCGTTAATGATAAGCAAATGGCTGTGGTGAAGCAGCTGGAGCTGCAGGCTATGTACCGCGGCTGCGCCCTGGTGGATCCGCAGTACCGCCCGCGGATCACGCTGATTTTGGCGCGCAAACGGCACCACGCGCGCTTCCTACCAGGTGGCGACAGCGAGGCAGGGGAGGCTGGCGATGAGGCTGGCGGCGCGAGGGTGCTGGCCAATTGCCCGCCAGGCACCGTGGTCACCGCTGGAGTCTGCCATCCGGGCATCTTTAGCTTCTTTCTTTTGTCGCACCAGTCCGTGCACGGCGTCAGCAAGCCGACATACTACGTGGTGGCGCACGATGACAGTCAGCTGGAGCCCGAGACGTTGCGCACGCTGACGTACCACTTGAGCTACGCGTACGGCATTACGACGCGCCCGGTAACGATGCCGGCTTCGCTGTACTATGCGCACAGGCTGACTGGAAAGGGCCGCCTGCAGCTTAACCACGCGTTTGACGAGCTGCCGCGGTTTAATCGGGCATCGGGAGCGGGCTCGGCCAAGGCCTTGAAGCGGCAGCAGGCGAAGAGAGAGTACCATTTGGTCAAGGTGCACGAGAACCTGCGCAACACAATGTATTTCATGTGAGCAAATCAGAAATTAAAACAAATAAATCAACTTAATCCATTTGGTACTTTATTTCAGGAAACATCGTGGCGACCAGCAGGTCAAACACGTGCAGGACCAGCCCAAGATTGCGGCCACGGTCCTGCACAGCATCAATCAGCGTACGCGCGCCCTCACGAGCGTTCCGCCGGCCAACCATTGACCCCAGGACACCCGGCACATACGCCAGCACACGAGCGCGCGCCCTCGCCGCCGTCTCCCGCCTCATGTCATTCGGCCTTTTCCCCGCCGGCGGCGCAGCAAACGCGGCAAAGCCAAAGCCGTTGTTGCGTTTGGGCAGATCCGCCCACAGGGATCTGCGCACATTATCCAGGAGCTCTGCGAGTCTCTTGTCTTCGGTCGCTTGGCCGAGAATGTCCCGGATGCGGCGCTCGACCGTGCCGCCGAAAATATGCCGCAGAAGAATCGAGATCGCCTGGCGCCGCAGCCAGTTGCGGCGGTTGGTCAGGCCGAAGACCTGCATGAAGAGGTCGCTGAGCGGATCAACAAAGGCAGCGTGCGGCTGGTGCGGCTGAGGCTGAGGCAGGTGCGGCTGCTGAGACGGGTGCGGCTGCTGCTGAGACGGGTGCGGCTGCT
The DNA here is from genome assembly GCF_025024165.1 of Kickxella alabastrina. Taxonomy (NCBI): domain Eukaryota; kingdom Fungi; phylum Kickxellomycota; class Kickxellomycetes; order Kickxellales; family Kickxellaceae; genus Kickxella; species Kickxella alabastrina. The sequence continues at coordinate 14,001 of NW_026251523.1, read as the reverse complement.
GCTGAGACGGGTGCGGCTGCTGTTGAGACAGGTGCGGCTGCTGAAGCGCCACCTGGGCGCCCAGCTCCTGCACGATCAGCTCAAGCATCGACGCAGCGCCCGGTATGCCCTCAATATCCATGGTCACCGTGCGGTGGATCCGCGCCATCCACCCATCATTCCCCTCGGCCTCATCCTCCGCCTCCAAATCCCTGCCTTCCCCATTTGTCGTGGGCGCCGGTACCGACGAGAGAAACGCCAGCAGCGGGCCGCACAGGTGCACGCGCGAGTCGCGCAAGAGCGCCTGCAAATACCGCTCCAGCGCCAGCCGGCGCAGCTCCACCGTGCGCGCGCGATTCGGCTGCTGCAGCCGGCCGAGCGGCGTGCGCGCAGGCAGCTCCGCACGCACGCCAGGCACGCAAGCACGGATCTCTTGATGCATCGCAAAGAACTCGCGGTACCGCCGCCCAACCACCCATCCGGTAGGCGCGTGGCCGCCACGTACCCGCTCGGCCCCCTCCCCTGGTCCGCCGCCCGGTCCGCCCCCTGGTCCGCCCCCTGGTTGCTGCACTTCCACAAGGTACACTACGTGGTCCGCCTGCATGACCGCCCGCGGCACGTGCACGCGCGTGCTGGAGCCTAATTGGTGGTCCGGCAGCGCCGCCTCGTAGATTCGCTGCTGCTCGCGGGCGCGGCGCAGCTCCCGGCGCAGGTCATTGTGCGACTTGGCCAGCACGCGCTGCTCGTTTGTGCGCCCGCGGTGTTGCGCCTGGCGCATGAGCGCGCGCACGATGGAGAGCTGGTGGGTTTTGCGTGTGGTTGATAGGGAGAGCGCGGAGAGGTGCAGGGGGAGGAAAAGATCGCCTGGGGTTGGTGTTGTTAGGACGCGTGCAAGAACGAGGGACTCGGCCTCGTCGCCGGATGCGGAGCCCGATTCGGACCCGGAGCTGGACGGGTCGGAGCTGCCGCTGGAGTCGGGATTGTGGTCTTCGCGGTGGGCGCCGAGGGGTTGCGGCGGTGCAGAGAGCGGATCGTCGGTGGACAGCCCGATTGCCTGCAGTGACGCGCTGAGCCGCCGCATCTCCATCCTGTCCACGCGCACTGAGCGCCGCCGCACGACCGGCGGGTCAATTGGAGGATCAATTACAGGCTCGGCAAAAGGCTCAATTGCAGGCTCGGCGAAAGACTCAATCGTCAGTTCAACCGTCGGTTCAACCACCGATCCAGCCACCGATCCAGCCACCGATCCAGCCGCCGATCCAGCCGCCGTCACCGCCATCGCCCGCGCCACCGGCGTCGACCTGGCCTCCAGCGCCTCCGCAAGATACACCAGCGACCTAGCGCGCTGCCCCCCGCCCCCCAGCGCATCCACCGACACTGACGTAGCCTCCGCCGTCGCCGTAGCAGTCGACACCTGCGGCGCATCGATTTTTGCGCGCATCCCCCACCGAGTCGGATGAGCCAGCATTGGAGGAGGAGAGTGAACTGAGCTGAGCGTGTGGATGCTGGATGCCGAGGAGCCGCCTGAAAAAGTACGCCGTGGGAGAAACTGCTGTCCACCAGGAATGCTGCTATTGCGGGAAAGTGAGCTTCGCTGAGGATGCCGCGAGCGGATGCTTGGGCTTCTGCTGCTGCTGTTGCTATTGCTGGTGCTGTTGGGGGTGGTGCTGGCGCGGGTCGCAAGCGGTGGCAAGGTCGTGGTGTCTGCCTCAGCATCGACTGTATCTTCAGCCTCGACTGTAGCTTGAACCTCAGCCTCAGCCTCATGCTCTTCCTCCCCCTCCCCCTCCCCCTCCCCCTCCCCCTCCTCTTCAACCAGCGCGCCCTCCTTGGCAAACAACGCCGCCTGGATGTGCTCCCTCCTTGGGGTCACATAATACTCCCTCAACACACGCGAATAGAACCTGCTTTTCAAAAACGACTCGAAGCAGTTCCCCTCCATATACTTAAACACCGCCTCCTGCACCGAATAAATCAGCCCCAAAGCCTCCCAACACACCTGCGCCGTCAACCCATCCAGGTCCAAATCAACTTCGCCCTGGGCGCGTCTCCGGGGCTTCAAAAACCTCTGCACCCTCGATATTGCTTCGCCAACAAGGTCTCCGCCGGTGCTGGCGGTGGTGGCTGAAACCAGTTCGTCGACGCGCAAGGTGAAGTAGGTTTTCCACAGCGACGCAATGATCCGCGGGAGGAGGGCGGGAAGTGGGTGGCGGACGCCCTCGACATTGATCCAGAACTCCAGGAGAAACCGGCAGCCGATCAGATCCATGTATTCGGCAAAGGCGGAAAGCGATGAGCTGTTGGTGAGGATCTCCCGGAGTGTGAATTGCGGCGGGCCGAGTTTCGTCGGATCATCGCGGTGCTCGTAGTAGGCGGACACCCGCGATCCACCGCCGGTGCGCCGCGACAACGAGCCCGGCACACTTGGAATCTGCAACGGCAACGGCAGCGGCAGCAGTGGAGCCGACACGGGTGGGCGTGCCGGCTGCGCTGGCTGCAGGGCACTTCCAGTGGAGAGCATCTGTATCCGACGCTCGGCCTTTTTTTTAGCCACGTACAACCGGTTAATATACACGATGATGTCGCCGACGCGCATTCCGTGGACTATGTCGTCTTTGTTCTGGCCCATGATCAGAATGCGGCGCTTGCGAATTTGCGCCAGGATGTCCTCGCTGATGCGCTCCAATTCAAAGACATCTTGGCAGCGGTCGATGACCGCCATGAATTCCTCGTAGGACCGCACGTTGTCGTCCTGAGCGTCTGCAGGATCCCCCTCGGACCCATGGGTGATCGGTTGCTGCTGGTCGAGCACCCCGCGCAGCTCGTTGACCATGTCCTGTTCGCGGATCATTTTTTCCAACTGTCCGTCTACCAGCTGGTTCAGGGTATCCGGGTCCGCCAACATCATTAGGATTGGGGTTAGCAGGGATCCAGTCATGAGCTCGCGCACAATGACGCGGTGCGGCGCGTACAGCTGCTCAGCCGGCAGCACCAAGGGTAATACCAGGTCCACCGTGCGCCGAATATGCGCCATCACCCTGCGTTTCACCGCCTCCTCACTGTCCTCACCACCACTGCCCTCTGCTTGACTGTCCGTGGTGGATCCACTTAATGCCGGGTGCGCGCCTTCGCCCTTCAGATGCGCGGTGAACAGTGGCAGTGCACCGCCAACAATGAATTCTGCCAAATCCACAGCACCCATAACTCTCTCGGTCAAACACCCCAGGGCTGCGGAGATCTGCGCCAGGACGCACCTGGCAAACCCCGGATCCGCTGAGATCTCTCCAAACCATTTGCTGACAAAATCCCGCACAACCAAGTCCAGCACAACCCTGACTCCTTGTGCCAGCTGTGGGCTGCCCTGTTGGAGCTCACGCACGGTGGGCGGCTCCCAAGTGTCCTTGGTATACTCTGAGGGTAGAATTGACGTGAGTAGGGCGCGTGGCAGCTTGCTGGCGAATTGGAGCCGTGGGATGCGGGTTACTGGCGGGGTTATTGTTTGTTTGTGGGTTCCTGAACGACTGTTGCTACTGCTACCTGCGCGTGATAGCTGGAAGTAGTAGGAGATGAATATGTTGGTGAGAAATAGCGTTAGTGCTACGCATATTAGGAGAGTGGGCAAGAGGAGAACATAGTTGAGAAAGGAGCGGAACACTGAAATTGCCCAACCCGCGCCCATTTTCAAAAATAAAAATAAAAATTGTTGAATTAGAATTAAAAAGTTGTATTAAAATGTAACAATATAAAAATAATAAAGGTGAATAAAAAAAGGTGAAATAATTTAAACGACGACAAACAAAACAAAAGAAAAAGAACAGTATTGTTTACCATTTTTTTGAAGTCAGTTGTAAAATTTTTTATTTCAGTTACTACACTTTCATTTGATGCAGTGCACGTCACAATCACCAAAAAAGGTATTGTTTCAGGCTAAATTTTGTTGATACGTGTGGGGTAAAAAAATAGTGAACTGTGTTCCAATTACAGCTTGCTGTATCAATAGTGCCCAAACAACCAACCAAATAAAAAACCTGTTCTTCAATGCAACATATCAATAGCATTCAATGGATTTCAAATCGAAAAAATCAAAGCAAATAGCTTTCAACAGTCTCATTCAACGGCAAGTTTAAAATAAAATGTATTTACTCGTAAGTATAACTTAAAAAAGATGGCACACCAGAAATAAAAAATAAAGGTTGGTTCATTGTCAATATTAGCTAAAGGTTCATTTTTATTTTTATTTGTATTATGTAGTAAGCCGTTAAACCTCTTATTCTTAGCATTTGACCTAAACCTTATCTAAAACCTCTGAATACAGAATAATTGTTGGAATATAGGAACGTTCTATGAATGTGTAGATAAACTATAAAGATGTAAAGTATATTTAATGAATAAGTGCTATGCACTGTGTGAGGTGAAGAGAAGAGAGCATATTGCTCTGGTCACTGTGTGACTTATTGTTTGTGTGGCCAAACAGCCAAGACTGGTTAATCAGTTGATCGCCATCAACCAATATGAAGGTAGTTTTATAGGTATTGTTGTTTTGCCCTTTTTATGACTGAGTCTTAGTGCTCACAAAGAAAAAGGCAACTGATGAGCATTGGGCTACAAAGAAAATCTGTGCCCAGCAATGTTGACCAGCTCTGTCAGCAGTGAATATTTTTTCTCAATCTGCCCTGCGAGCGGCCTTCTGCTTGTGGCCATGCTCTCCACGTTGCTAAGCAGCGGAAAGCGCAAACCCCCAGCTGTGCCTACCCCCGAGCGCAAATCTGCATTGGTACAGTGTAAACAGCCTGGTCGGTTTAGACATTTCTTAAAAAAAATGGAAAGAACAAAAAAATGCAACTGCCCAGCTCTCAGTTCACTGTAGCAGATTTCCAATGTGACAATTATTGTGCGACTTGTCTTCAGCGATTAATCAAGGGATCATCAGCCTATCATTCATATGTCAATACTGGCAAAACATTGGCCATGTATAAATTGCTACGCAGCAGAATTGACAATATATGTCAATAATCCTAATAAGCCGCTGGTATCATCCAAAGGCCATTTCTATTGTATTCTGGTGTTTTCAAGTATCAAGAAGCCGCACTCGCCTCAAAATGGTATAAACACAAGACCGGCGGACCAAGTATCTAAATAAAAGAAAAATGAGTATTGAGTTTAATACTCATGTTTAAAAGTATAACTTAAAACAACAACCAATTTTCTATGTTTTAGTATCCACATAAAACTTGACATTATTTATTTTCCGTGGGCTTTGTGTCAATAAATGTTTTATTGTTGTTGTTTTTTGTAGTTTGTTTTAATTTAAAAAAGGCAAAAGCTGATGCAGCAATAGTGACATCACATGTTTTTCAATTTTTTGTTTATTTTTTAATACAACCAAGCCTCTATTGACAGCAAGAACTAATTTGTTTTCATGGCCTGCGTAACAAAGCTATAAGAATTGGTTTGTTTGTTTTTTTGTTTGTAAATTTGCAGCGAATAATTCAAGCCAAGTGCCGCTGATTTCTGACATCGGCACAATTTGGCTTTTTCCGTATTTTGCGCAAATATTTTCCAGTTAAACTGCCTACCAAAATTGTCGGGCCGAAAAAAAGCATAAGTATGCTGTGGCTGTATGTTGTAAATTTGGGCTGTTTTGACAATATTTTTTCTTCAAGTACTCAGTCGTGTAGCTATTCTAAAACATTCTAAAATGTTTGACAAGTATTTTCCTTTTCTCCATATTTAATTTTTTTTTACAAAATTTTGACAGCAGAGTCCCTCAGTTTTCCTATTTATTTTTTTGTTTATTTTTTTGTTTGTTGGAACTTGCTTTCACTATGGCCACTCAGTTTCCCAAATTTTTCTTGAACGTTCCAGATGGCGACCTAAGGTCCCAGGTTTGCCATGCAATGCTTTTCAAAAAATTAACCAGTTCTTTTTATTCGACAAGCAAATGTTATATCGCTAAACCACTTCAAGCAGTAGGAAAAAACACTGTCTTTACCATGACATTTGAAGACTACAGCCAATTTACTGTGTGCACTACCCAGGCCATCGAAAACTACTTTGCGTCGTACTTGGGAATCGCACACGCTAGCGATATAAAAAAGGTAGCCCGCCAGTCTCAGATACGCAACCAAATTAGCGAGCTTTTGGAGCTGGCCATTAAGTTATACGAGAGTCCTGCAGATAAGCGCAATGATGCTGAGGATGAGTTTAAAATTTACGCCAAATATTTTATTTACGCTCATCAAGATATCATTTGTATCAATGGGGCTGAAACAAGCTATTTTGGCGGAGGAATTATTTACACTGATATCGCATTAGCGGTCACTATAAAAGCAATCGAGGGAATGCTTGCCACGCTTTCGCTGTTGTCTGTTAAAATTATTGGAAGAGAAGGGGCACCTAAAATCCACATACTTGTCAACAAAATATGCACTGATGTCAATTTTAAGGTATTCTTCAAAAAATTTGACATTTTTTTAAAGATACACTATCCTGCTAAAGTTCCCGAGCCTGCTGGCGCTGTGGAAACTGAATTTGCTACCAAGCTTGGGTGTGGGCCTTGAATCGAATAATGAAGGGGTTAGATCTGACAGCAGCAAAAGCGAGGAGTACGAGTTTTGACTTTTATTTTTATATAGTATATTTACGCCCACAAATTGAAATTAAAAATATTTTTCCTTGTGATAACGCAGCAAATTTAAATACAATACTATATTGCTCAAAGTGTTGTAATTTGTGTGGGGCACTACTTGCCCAGTGTTAAAGGTGGAGTATTGATTTTTGAAGGTTTTTATTATCAATGGAATCAAAAGTAGAACTAGGGCCGGCCTCATCTTATATATGTATCTCATTTCCTTTATTGTGCACTTCACCAATTGTGCACTCCGTTGGTGAGAACTAGTTTTTCTGTAGACAGACTGGTGTCTTGGTATGTCAAGGCTATGCTCTTTGCATATGTATGTTCAAGCATATGCATTCTGGAAAGGAGAGGTATATCGTGGTGCCCAACACACATTTCAAGCCACTATCTTCCCTTTTCAAGAATCAAGATTGCCCTCATGGCCACTATACACATTTCTGTTATTGCTGGCTGACATCAAGGAACACCATGATGTTTACAGCGCTGCCCCCTTTTTCAGTTCCAAAAAAAAGTAATTTTTAAGACTTGAATATATCGATTTAGACTCACATTTTTATAGAGCACGACACTACATGGTACCATCTATGCCCTATCAATCGGCATGTTGATGGAAACTTGGTTCACAACGCTCAACCTTGACATCCACTTTCACATTATTAGTCTGTTCAACAAAAGGCATTGTATTTTATTTTGGGCGAATTGATATTATATAATATTGAATTATTATAAAATGATAAGGTCTGCGGTCTCTGTTCATATTCAAACATGTTTCTTATTTTACTCTATTGTTGCAATATGTATATTCTATAATAATGAATATAAAATAATATACTACTATGTATTAAATAAGATGTATTCTATGGGTGATATGCACTGGGGAGGTAAGAGAAAACAACTATATTATATGTGTGTTACTATGTGACTAAAAGGATAAGTAATGTGGTGTAATCATGCCTGGCTGCATTCAGCTCTGGTAGATCAACAACAACAACAACAACAATAAACAATGGTTGATCAGTCGACCCAATCAACTAATATTTATTAAGCAACAAAAAGTGTTAGAATGTCATTAAAAAGCAATTTTTATAAAGATGCAGCTAATCCCGCTGAACGAGTCGGAACACGGACTCAATGTTAGGATTATGGAAGATCAGTCTGAGCATGTTGGCGGCTATGTCGCAAAGCATACAGTATCCTTTAGTTTTGGGGTTGATGGAAGTTCACATAGGCATAGCTGAGCAGCCACTCATTTCTAGATTTCCTAATATTCCTTGCAACATTGGAAATAAAACAAAAGCAACATAGTTGATTAGCTTAAGCGCATTAAATTGACATTTAAGAATAATATATTAACTTGTGAATAAACATTTACAATAAATAAAATACAAAATACAAAAATTGTTTGTTTTACCCTAAATTTTACGCAATCGTTTTTATAAAAAAAAGTACAAAGTATTTAATTAGCATTAAAAATTCGATACCAAAAACTAAACCTTAAAAAAGGAAACTACCGTATGGATTCATGAAATCCGTTTGAATGAATGTTTGGAATATGTGAATCGCCAGATTACGTAGCAAAATATATCCACTGCGCTTGTGATCATCCCAATTTACATATGCGAAATGATCAAGTATATCAGCAGTAAATACATCAAAAGAACTAAGCTGGGCAGTCTTGCTTAAACTCATTGGCAGGCGATCTCCACAAATCCATACTAAAATAGGAAAATGGCCTGTGCTAATGTTGCTCTCGTGTCGGATCCAGGATATTTCAATCTGGTCCTCCTGGTTAACACCAAAAGTTGCAAGCCAGCATACGACATAAAGCAATGACTCGTATGTTTCTTTTACGCAGCGTGGTGTTGTTTTCTGAAGAATAGTCGAGACAGTCGCAAACGCAAGCATCTCGTCTCGTATTAGCTTTAATTGCGGCAGGGTCTGGTCCACATTGGGAATTTCGCAGTCCAAAAGCATGCTCTGCACAGTACCCGATTCTTGGTCGCGGACAATCCAAATAGTCTCGATCGTAATTTTGTAGATTGCGCGGTCACACAACCTGGAGATCTCATGTATTGTCACTAGGGCATGGGTCAGTACGCAGTACAGCTCAGTCGCTGACCCGATCAAACTCAGGGGCTCGGCATACGGGGTGATAGCAGTCAAAACAAGTTGCCTTCTAGTTATCGGAAACCTTACCAACCCAAACGCGCTGACAAATGGAGATTCCTCAGCTGTGTATAGATGGTCAGCACTGATATCGCGAGTAACACCATTCAGAGTGGCAGCTGCTGGGCTGCCAGCCAGCACCCAAGGCAAAACAATATTAAACCCTGCGTTTTTCAACAAGGGTGCCAACACCCGGCTAATGCGGCACAAGTCATACAGCTCCTTGGAAACCCAAGGAGTTCCTGGCTCATCAACTGCTTGCATCCAAGAGACCTTGACAATCAGCGACGGAGAGTTTATGCTTGCCAGCGACTCTGCAGCCGGAAAAACGCGAACCTGATCGAGTATGGCGGTTTCACGGTGCAAGCTCGGATCACGCGAATAAAACGTGTGCTCGCCCGATGTGCGCTGTCCATCCACAGTAATCCGACCAACACGAATCTCCCAATGCTTACCATAAACCGTGCTGGCTCTGGGCATGATGTTTGGGATATACCCGCGCATCTCGTCTCCGCAAATAGTAAGAGAGTTTACAACCATCGACAAGCAGTAATAGTCATACTCGTTAAAAATATTGAGTATCCTCGTTACAAACAGCCCAAAGATACCCACATGGCATACCTGCACGAGAAATCCACAAGAAACAAAGCCCCAGACACCCAACCGGTTAGGCTGATGCCGATAGATACAGTGGCAGCTCATGAGGACTCTACAGACAGCAAAGTTAAGTCGAAGCCTATGGAAATAAATTTCTGCATCTCCGAGAGGCTCGGGCGGAATTCTCTCGAGCATATCAACGGGTGCAAATATTGCACTATAGAACGGCGGATCAGGAATGTTCCTGAGACCATGCTCCAGTGGCCTAAGCCCCAGCGTGCGGTCTACCATAAATTTCGGGTCTCTGACAGGATACTCGAGCATGTGTTGCGCGTAGAAAAAAAGAAATTTCTTGGTGTGATCATTGTAGGATGGAAGATGGGCAAAGTCCATGTGTAATTTTGCCTGAAACATTAAAAAATTGTGTAGATTAAGCATGGTAACTGAGAAAAACAATGAGATATTTTTGATAAACAAAGTTGAATGTTTAAGAAAAAAAACCAAATGTCAGAATTTCTGCTAAACGTGGGAATTGCTGATTATTTAAACATTTGTTAATGACTATATTATTATAAATTAGCGGTAATGCAATGCAACATCTGTAACACATAAGAATTTGAATTAATTTATCAAGCTTTTGGATTTAATAAAAAACAAAAACAAAACAAAAGCATTTTAAATCAAGTTTCTCATAATGGAGCAATGCCTTGTGAACCCCACCAGTCATTCTGCAAAGGCAGTCATACTCTCTGCTCTTATGATACATCTTCCATTTGACATACGCAAAATGATCAATAGCATTTCAAGTGGAGTTCTCCACAGTCTCCAGCTGCGCCGCCTTAGCCTCTGCGATCCGCTCAAACCCCCCTCCCCCCGTAACCCACTTCAAAATAGGCAGCTCTCCCGCATTGATTTTCTTCTTGCAGCGAATTTTTGAAACCTCAATCTGTTTCTTCCGGATCAACGCCAAAGATAGCAAAGCCAGAAAAAAGCGTACAACAGAGACTCGTACACATTCAAGATACCCCTTGGCAACGGATCTCTGACCAAATCCAAAGCACACGCAAATGTGAGCATTCCATTACGCAGCAGGATTGAGCGTGGCAAAACTTGATTTACGTTGGCGATACTTGCAGTCGAGAAGCATGCTCCACTCAATACATTGCGTTTCATCGTGGAAAACCCAGATACTTATTTTTGGTTGTAATTCTGTACACTGCGCGGCTGCATATTTTGGAGACATTAAATATGGTTGTCAGCGCATGGGTCATGACGCAGAACAGCTCCTCGGCGGATTTCACAGAGCTCGGTAGCTCAGCGTACGGGCTGAGGATGGCAACAGGTAATTTGTGCCTGTTTGGCACCAGGGGGAATTGGCTGCGCCAAAGGCTGTGAATATTGGGTTAGCCACATTACTATCCTTGTAAATCCAATCGGTAGTGATTTCAATGACATTGCCCGCAATGTCGGTAGTCGTCAGACCGCTGGCCAGCATGTGAGGCAGCACATCGTCATATTGCGTATTCACTAGCAATGGCAACAGGGTGTAGTAGATTTGAAATAAGTTGTACGGTGCCTTGGGAGGCTGCCAACAATATTTCATACCAATTGCGTCTACCCACAAAGCCAGAACAAGAAGCGACGGCCGGGCTATGGCCACCAGGGACTCTGCCGTTGGGAACACACAAAACATGGCTGCTATTAGCAATCCCAGGCTTCACACTTGGACCGCACGAGTAAAGCACGCGCTGCACTCGACTTGCGATACCTGGCCCTAGTAATCCAGCCGACGCGGATCTCCCAAAACGCGCCATGTGTGCGGCTAGTCTTGGGCAAAATATCCGAAATCAGCCCACGCTGGGGTTTCTCTGTTTCATTTGCCAGCACAAAAATCACCGATCCAAGACTAGCCACGTTATTCTTCGTGTTGCACAATCAAACACCCTCGACAGGATTATTTTACCAGAGCCCACAAAGCAAACAAGAATAGATAGACCAAGGGAGGCAATGCCCCTCCCCTCCCCAGACGCTGGTGCGGTTGTGCTGGTGGCGGAATATGCACTGGCACCTGAGCAGAAACTTTGACAGCGTCCTGGATACCCAATCATTTGCAAGCGCCAGCTGTTTGGTGTCGGACAACTCAACAGGGTGCCATAATCTCGGCGTAGAGCGGCGGGTTCGGGTCCGGGGCGGTGATTGTCCTTGAAACCGTGGCTCGATGGTTTAATGCCCAGTGCGCAGTTGCAGACGAATGTCGGATCTCTGACATAGAGATGTGTTTGTTGGCGGAAAAGCTGAGCTTGAGCTTGGGCTCAGGCTCTGACATTGAATTGTGAGTAAAGGTGAATCATGTGTTTGGAGTAGTTGGAGCTATTTAATATGTTGCTGATGGATATGTATGAGTTTGCCATGGTCTCGAGCAGGGAGGGCAGATCCTTGTAACCCTCTTTTGTCGGCATGTTCATATCAGCCATGTAATTGTTTTGGTCCACTATTATATTTTTTGAATAATATATAGAGAAATGGAAATGAAAGCAAAATAAATAATAATAATAATAATAGATGGAGACTGGCATTTATTGAAACTCTCATATTTATACGCTACATTTTTTCAATATTGAGTTACAATATTTCCAATCCTTCCCTCAAAAAAAATAAACTTTGCCAATTCCCTTGCCCTCCACATCATTATTATTGTTATTGTTATTGTTATTATCCAATGGGGGGGAGCTGTCCCTATACTGGATTCCCTAAGTGTAAAAGGGTTGGTCATTTCTTGGCGGGTCTGCATTTGTCGAGTGAGTTTTTTTTTTTGCTTTGGCTGTTGCTGTGGCAGACAAGTTGTGTTTGGTTATTAGGTAGAGTTTGATTGCCAGGGCTTTCTCTCTTTCTCTCTCTTTCTCTTGATGGTGAACTGTGAGCCTTCGAGGTCGGTTTCGCTGAGTGGGTCGGTTCTTGATCGATCGATCGATGTGGCTTGTGGGTGGGTAGAACTTGGGCCAGAAAGTGCCGCTGCAGTGGTAAAGCCAGCGCCTTGCAGGAGGTATCGCGGCGTTCAGCAAGTCCTTGGCTATACGCAGCATGTAATTGGAGTAAATGACTGCCATAGTTTTTTCTTCTTCTGTTATTGCTTTTTGCACTTGCAACATATAACAAATAAATACCTTTCAAATTTAAAAGAAGAAAAAAACAAAGATGGGAATAAACAGTAGTGATTGGTTGGCTGGTTGGTTGGTTGTTGGTGATACGTGGTGCCCCCCCCCCCTCTTGGTGGTCTTGACAGCAAACAAATTGGACTCCCTAATTACAATTAAAATTACAATCAACGAAAAAGAAGATCTAAAAGTGGAAGAGTATCTTTACTCAAAATCCATGACCTCAAAGTAAGTGACATCATTGCGATTAACAGCTGCCACGCACCTACGCTTATCAAACCGCACCTGCCAAACACTCGTCAGATTCGCCAACAAGTCGCGCACAAAGGCGCCCGTCCTCACATCCCACAGCTTCAAAGTCGTATCCGCACCCGAGACAATCTTTGTTCCATCATGCTGGAAGCACGTAATCGCACTCGTGTGTTGTCTCAGTACACTGCGCTCATTGCGCACCATGTCGCCTGCTGCCAAAGTAGATGAGATGTCCAGCAGCTGTTGGTGATGCAGCTGGTCATTGGCACGCTGCTGGAGCTGGAGCTGCTGGAGCAGCTGCGCCTGCTGTAGGCTGGCCACGGTCTGCGTCACCAAGTGGCCTGTGGCATTGGTGTTGGCGTTGGCGTTGCCGCTGGCTGTGCTGCCGCTGCCAGCCGGGGTCACCGGAATAAGGTCGCCGCGAATGTTGCTGAACGGGCGCTGGAACGACTTTGGCTGCGGACGGGCGACTGTCGGGTGGTCCCAGATGCGCAGCGTCGTATCGGCGCCAGCAGACACCAGCGTATCGTGCTGCAGCGCCAGCAGCCCGACAAGCGTCAAATGGCCGCGCAAAATACGCAGGCACGCGCCCGAGTCCCAGTTCCACACACGGATGGTTCCGTCCATGCTGCCGGACAAAATCAAATGGCGCTCGGTATCCAGCACAATGGTGTACACCTTCGACGTATGGCCCTCGAGCTGGTGCAGCTGGGCGCCGGTGGCCAGGTTCCACACGCGGATCGAAAAGTCGTACGACCCGCTGACCACCATGTTGCCGTGGCCGGCCACGGCGCGCACCGAGTCCGTGTGCCCGCCGAGGGTCCGCACAAAGTATGGGTTGGCGCGGGGCACGCCGAATGGCGAGCGGAAGCGCATTGCCGCGTCGCCGATGCTCGGCATGGCTATCGACTCAGCCACCCGAACAGCCTCGGCCGCCCGCGCCGCACGCAGCGCCGCCGCCTGCGCAGCCGCAGCTGCTTGTGCGGCCGCCGCGGCGCGCGTAGTTGGCCGGCTGGGGCCAAGCCTAGCAGCAGACGCGAAGGCAGAGGCGGAGGCGGAGGCAGAGGCAGAGGCGGAGGCGGAGGCGGAGGTGGAGGCAGAGGCAGAGGCAGAGGCGGAGGCGGAGGTGGAGGCAGAGGCAGAAGCAACGGCAGAAACAGAAGCAGCACCAGCACCAGCACCAGCACCAGCACCAGCACCAGCACCAGCACCAGC
>NW_026251522.1:0-46285 GCF_025024165.1 Kickxella alabastrina | reverse complement strand
CGGTCGTTGGAGCGGTAGGGGGCAGCACCGGTGTTATCGGCAGGCTGCGGGCGATGTGGCCAATCTGGCCGCAGATGCGGCAGTCACGGGTGTCAGCGCGGGGGGCAGCAGCACCGGTGTTATCGAGCAGTCACGGGCTTAGTGACCAATCTGGCCACAGATGCGGCAATCGCGGGTCTCGGCACGGGGGGCACGGGGGGCACGAGGAGCGGCAGCGCCGTCACTCTCGGGGCAGTCGCGAGCGATGTGGCCAATCTGGCCGCAAACACGGCAGTCGCGGGTCTCGGCACGGGGGGCACGGGGGGCACGAGGAGCGGCAGCGCCGTCACTCTCGGGGCAGTCGCGAGCGATGTGGCCAATCTGGCCGCAGACACGGCAGTCGCGGGTCTCAACACGGGGGGCACCCTCGACGTTGGTGGGGCACTCGCGAGCGATGTGACCAACCTCCTGGCAGTTATGGCACTGGGTGGGCTTCTTGGCTCTGCGGCGAGTGCGGGGGGCACGGGGGGCGGATGCCTCGGCGGAATCACCCTCGACAGCCTCCTTCACCTCCTTAGCGGCCTTGGGCTCCCTGGGCGCCTTGGGCTCCCTGACGGCGCGGGGCTCAGTGCAGTCCTTAGAAAGGTGACCCTTGTTGCCGCAGTTGAAGCACTCGCGGTGCGAGTTGTCGCGGGGCTTGTCGCACTCGGACGAAACGTGTCCGGGCTGCTCGCAGTTGAAGCACACCTTCTCCTCGGTCTCGCACTGGCTAAGCCTGTGTCCGGGTTTTCCACACTTGTAGCACAGCATCTCTCAAAAAAATCTCTCTCGGGTTCTTACGAAAAGGGGTCTACACATAGTGAGAAAAAAGGTCATTTAGTTATGCTAATTTGGCAATCTGGTTAAAAGCATTAAAAATTGACGGTGTTTGCTGCCTCTGTACAAGCGGGGGCAAGAATGGCAGCACTTGGTGATAAAGAAAAGGCGTTACTATGCAGCAAAAAAAGGACGGAGCTCTGTCGGCAGAGGTCCTCATGCGTGCGTTGTTGAGATGCTTACAGAAAGTAGGGGGGTGTTTGCAAATAAAAATTTAATTATTACAAGTAGACAAGAAAGGGACGCGAAAAGGAAAAAAAATTTAAAAGCTCAAAAGATACTTTCCCCAACTAGCTCGCTCCATCCAAACCACTGCTTGGTGGCCGCAGAACAAAGCAAAACAAAAAGCAGGAAATACACACTGATTCTCAGCATTTCTATTTTTTTGCACCCAACGTAAAATTTTAGCATTTTTTGCTCATCAAGCTTTGGCTGGGATTTACCAGTCCAAGGGAGGGGGGGCTCTACAAAGCAAGAAAATTAAAATGTGATCATAATAAATTGCCGCAACCAAAAAAAAATACCGCAACGTAGTGTCAGAAAAAAAAAAGTGAGAAAATTTTCTCCAAGACAAAAAAAATTGAGGGAGGCAAGTATTTCCGGAAAATGGCTTGATCAAATTATAATTAATTTAAATAATTTTGATCATGGAACTAAGGATTGGCAACAAAACCCGCATCACAGGCACAAAAATACAAGTACAAAAATAAGACGCCTTATAAGCGGGCGGCTTTAATTTGATGCGCTGGACAAAAAATGTTCACGCCTCGCTCAGAGAATATAGATCCAAAGGTCCACTTGCTCGTTTGACGAAACCTTGTTCTGTGTTAAACAACTAACGGCTATAGCCGCCATGGTCTGTGGATAAATCAATCTGTGCGCTGCTTGTGGAGATAGGTGGCCGTAGTAGAGGGTGTATTCCTTGGCTTTGCACCTGGCTGCTGCTGCTAAGTCTCTGCCAAATGATTGCATTTAGTTTCCTACCTTTTAACGAAATGTAAGGGCAAGTGCGTAAACACAATCTTGAAAGTCACTCCACAAATTTGAGATTTGTTAAAGTGATATTGTCGCATTAAATCAACCAAAAATTAGCCGATTAATGCACATGAAAGTTGGTTTGTCATCGTCCACAAAATTGCGTGCGCCAATTTCCTAGCCGCTTGGCAAATGCAAAAACATCGCAGGCGGACATATGTTTTCCACACGTATCCCTTTTTTTCTTCCCACCAAAAACTGGCATTTATATCACAAACCAATATTGTACTTTACCTTACTTATTCCACTTATATCAGCTTAGCATACGAGTCACTCTACACATAATAAAAAAAACGACCCAATTTTCAACAGAAAAAAACATAAACCAAATTCTTCGATTTTTTCTTTGGTCCTAAAAAAATGGAGGGAGACAACGAAAACAGAGGTGCCTTTCCACAGTCAGATGCAGCGCACACTCACAGCAACACAGTAGAGGGTCTCCCTACAGCCGAAACATCGCAGCTGCCAGTCCGTAGCTCAAACACCAGAGCACACTCCACATTATCGCGGTCATCTCCATACACTGTGACGCATAGCAATGTGCGGCACATGGCAGCAGGAGACGTGGCCAATATTCCACGGACTGCTCAGTACCACGCAGTTGGCATGCCCGCTCGCCATCCGTTGGGAGTGCAGTCAGAGTCAGTGCACTCTGATGTGTCATCGACAGAGTCCATTGACAATAATGGCGTGGATTATAGCGAGCCGGTGGTAACTGCAGCACCGCTTGGGAGCAGGGCAGACGTGGATGTGGATGATAGCGGCGCTACAGGGATGGTTGACGAGGATGAGGATGTGGGCGAGGGACAGGCACTATTGACTCCACTGGGGCTGTTGGATGGAGGCGAGGAAAATAGTGCCCAAGGCGAAGATGGAGGCAGCAGTGGCCATGCGGATGATACTAACAGCAGCAGCAGAGCAAACAGCTTGAGTGACAGTAGACCCAGGGGGACATTTGACAGAAGAGGGGTCAATGGGTTTCCCGAAAGGAGACAAATACCATCGGGGAGCAGAATAGCAGGAAGCCACAAGCAGCTGCAGCAGCAGCCGGCATCCAGCCCAATTGTACTGAGTGGCAGTGGAGGCAGCCTGGGTTGTCCCATTTGCCTCGGCACAATTTGTGAGGCTTTCATGACTGCCTGCGGCCACTCCTTCTGCTACCGCTGCATTTCGCGCCACCTGCTCGAAAGGCACACATGCCCGACATGCCAGCAGCCCCTAGAAGGCGACCAGATCTTCCCCAACTTTACACTGAATAAGCTGATAACCCACGGATCCCCCGACATCAAACCACTCACAGGCAGCAAATCCCAACAGCAGCAACAGCAACAGCAGCGTGTATCGAGCATATTGGACCAGGTTCGCAGCAGCGTGGAAACTGGTGATGGGCTGGACTCGGAGGACATTGATACGCTTTTGACCCTGCTTCAGCAAAAAAAACAAGCCATGCGCAGCTACAAGCGCCAGTTCGAGATGGCGACAATGCGGCAGTTTCTTTTGACCGCGCAGGCGAAGAAGGCAGGCGAAATGGAGGCACTGCGCAAAGAGCTCACAGTGGTCGAGGAGGACCTAGACTTTGTATCGACACAGCTTGACGGGTTTGCGCAGAGCAGCGAGACCTTTAATGACGGAGCCCGGGCCCGAGAATGCGCGGCAATAGCGGTGTGTGGGAAGAAGAACCAGATGGCAGAGGGCGCCCAGGTGCCCAATAATGCGCCCTTGAGTGCGGATGAAACCGCGCTGCTGCCGCGGAATAAGCGCGTCGAGGAGCACTTTGCCGATCTCGAGTCCTTTTACTTCAATACGCGTATGCGCGGTGTGGGCGAAGAAGGGCTGGATGAGTTCCTTGAGACTCTGACAACGTTTGCCCGGCATGAGAAGTTCCGACCTGTAGCCACGCTGCGCTATGGGGACAGTACGGCGAGCACGGCTATTGTGGCCAGCATCGAGTTTGACCGCGACGACGAGATTTTTGCGGTGGCCGGGGTTACGCGCAAGATCAAAATCTATGACTACGGTAACGTCATTGAGCAAGCCGAAGCGTGGAGCGAGCTGGCGCAGTACCAGCAGCAGAAGCGCGGCAGGCAGCAGCAACAGCAGCAGCAACAGCAGCAGCATTCTCAGGACTGGTGGAATCGCGAAGTGGAGGCTGGCAGCACCAACGGCGGCGGCGGCGGCGATGATAGTGGGATGATGGCCACAGCGCTGCAGTACCCTGTGGCCGAGTTCACCAACCGATCAAAGATCAGCTGCCTGTCGTTCAACCCGTACATCAAATCGCAGCTAGCATGCTCGGACTATGACGGCACAGTGTCACTCTGGGACGTCGGCGTTGGCACATCGACGCTGTCGCTGGGCGAGCACGAGAAGCGCGCGTGGAGCGTGGACTTTTCACATGTCGATCCGACCCGGCTATGCAGCGGCAGCGACGATGGCAAGGTGAAGATCTGGACGACAAACAGGCGAGCCTCCGTGATGACCATCGAGGGCAAGGCCAACGTCTGCTGCGTGCGGTTCAACCCTTTGCATGGCAACATTCTGAGCTTTGGCAGCGCCGACCACAATGTGCACTGCTTTGACCTGCGATCGCCCAAACAGCCTCTGTGTGTGCTGCGCGGTCACCGCAAGGCTGTGTCCTATACGCGGTTTTTGTCGCCCGACGAGATCATCTCGGCGTCGACCGATTCGTCGCTGAAGCTGTGGAGTCTGCGCACGCAGGAGTGCGTGAGGACGTTTTCTGGACACGCTAATGAGAAGAATTTTGTTGGACTGACGACGTCGGGCGGAGATTGGATTGCGTGCGGTAGCGAGAATAACACCATGTACGCGTACTACCGCAATCTGTCGCATCCCGCGGTCACGTACAAGTTTGGCAATTGCAATCCGGTCACTGGAATCGAGCAGCCTGAGGAGGATCCTTCGCTGTTTGTCAGCGCCGTGTGCTGGAAGAATAAGTCCAATACAATGCTTTCGGCAAACAGCCAGGGTATTATCAAGGTGCTGGAGCTAGAGTAAAAGTTTCTCTTTTTTTGTTAAGCATGATTCAAGTGTTTTTTTATGCCATAATTTAAAATATTGCATTTCTATATAAACCGCAGCCTGTCACTCCCGGTTTTTTCACTCTCATTTTTTGCGTACTATCGTCACTAAACAACAATATTCTAAATACTTACGCACACTCAAACACGCACGATGAAGGAGGTTATCACTTTGCAATTTGGCGAGCAGGCCAACTACGTCGGCATGCACTACTGGAACATGATGCAAGCAGCGCCACTGCTCAGCGCAGACACGCAGACTCAATACCCAGTGGACATGGACACGCTATACTGCGAGCGACCGGGTCTGCTGGAAAGTGCACAGCGGGAGCACCAGGCATATGCGCCCCGCGCGCTGATATTTGACAAAGTTGGCAATTTCGGATCCCTCGATGACCAGGGCACAGATGCCAATAAGCGCAAGGCCGATCAGGAGGAGGGCACGCAGTGGGGCAGCGGTACGCAGCAAACTGAGGTATACCGGCAGCCGCTGTACTCTCGGCGCCCGATCTCGGACGTGCACGAGAGCAATATACGGTTCTGGTCCGATTACGCCGAATTGAACTACCACCCACGCACGCTGAATTCTGTATCGGGTGTTGAGTTTGGCAACAGTCTCGGGCAGATGAACACATTCCAGGAGGGGCAAGGCGTGTTTGCCGGAGAGAACTCTAGGGAGGACGTGTTGGAGGGCCGTATGCGCGAATTCGCCGAGGAGTGCGACCAAATCCAGGGATTCCAGGTGCTGGCTGATGCCTACGGCGGATTTGCTGGATATGCATCGGCTTATATGGAGAAAGTGCGCGAGGAGTTTCCCAAGACCACCATTGCCCTGTATAATGTCAGTGGATCGACCGTGGAGAGCATGGAGGTGGCGCACCAGATGGACGCGGCCATATCCCTGGCTACGGCGCTTGAACTGGGCGTGCCAATGGTTGTGCCTCTCTTTGCGCCCTCGCATATGGATCGGCTGCGGCCGGGGATTGATGTGCGCAGTGGATTGTTCCAGAACAGCGCATTCCTCGCTATGAATGTTGCTCAATGGAGTCATCCATTACTCACGCGCGTGCGGTCCCTGGACGAGATCGTCGATCAGACCACGCAGCAGCAGTACTTCAGACTGGCAGAGTCCCTGCTCGCTCCCGGAATTCATATTGGAGAGGGTGCCAAGTTTGAACAGTTGGGCGGGCTGCTCGGGAGCCAGTTTGTTGCCTGCTCCGCCGTAGAGGTTGGAGCTGTGGAGAGGCTGGCTGGACAGCTGTTTGTTGATCGTGGAACGGCGCTCACAAGGGTAGTGTCAGAGAGATATGATCATTCGGCGTATCTGGACTGCAAGTCGCCCGTGGCGTTGTCCAGATCGTTCCCGCCGATCTTCCGCGGAATCTCGTCCAACGGAAAAAGGACTACCGACCTGTCCGCTCAGAATGCTCATCAGAATGCTCAGCCTGCCATCGGCCCAGAACGTAAGTCCCAAATTAAAAATATGAAATGCAAAATAGCAAACCGATCATGTCTCGTCCTTTTCGTTTTTAATTTAAAAACATCTCATGTTGCCAAACCGTCTCATCAATGTCATTTTTTTATTTGTAGGTCCCGAGAGTGTCGGTGTGGCAGGATTGCTGTGCACAACAACAGGCTCGACAAAGTTTGTTGAGAAGCTGCACTATTCACTCAAGGCTGAACGGTCCAAGCATCTAAAGGACTATGAGCGTGAATCAATACGCGAATTCAGATACACTTTGGACTCAACCATCGACAAGTACTCGAGTATCTGAATATGTATATTTTTTTACGCATCTATTAAGAAAATTTTCTTTAAATTTTCATTATTCTGGGCTTTTTTTGGACAATGTTTTTTTTACGATCGACAGCCATTTTTTTCTGCTCTCTTTGTTCGTGGTCACAAAACATCCTACAAGCACAAAAAAAAGTTTTTTTTCAAATTGCGCGTTGTCTGTTTAATGTTCTTATTGTTAAAAAAACTATCTGCTTTGTGATCGACAGCAATATATGGATGATAAAAGTGGTTGAGCTGCATTAAATTTTTTTCGGAACTGAAAAAAAACCAATGTTCATCTTTATCCTAATTGAGTCGGGACTTGATATTGTGCGTTTAAAGGCGTCATGTGAGTGAGAGAGAAAGAGTGAGAAAGCAAGTGACAAGTACTATTGTCGTACCTTAAGTAACGTCATTTTTACTTTATATTCTACTACCTTTTAAAGAATAAATTTTCTCTTTTAAATTTCAGTGTTTTTCTTCTTTTCCAAGGATGGTATTATGTTTTATATTCCACCGTTTAAAATAATTTTTTATCTCATTTTATCCTGTTTTTAGTATATTCTAGGTTTTTGCGTATTGTCGGTAATAGCGAACAAGTACAAAAGCAGCACAAGCCACACAAGCAGCAGTTTTTTTTGTGCGGCGCACAAACATAAAAATATCTCTTTCAATATTCAACCCTTCAATTGTCTTTTTTATTTATTTACTTAAACAGACCGTATCTATAATCGAAGCGGAGGTGGCTTAAAATTCCGGGACCATTTTAACTGCATTTTTTGTAAACAGTAGCTTTTCTGTCCTTGTTTATCTTATTTTACTTCTACTGCATGAACGGACGCATGTAGTTTCCCCAGTTTTTTTTATTTATTTTTCCTTTATCCTTTTTTTGCTGCCAACTATAAAAATAACGGTAGTGTGCCTGGTGTAGAGTACAACATTTTTATTGTTTTTTTACTCCCTTTTTTGTGAACCAAAAACTTTTCATTATCTTTTTTCATTACTTTTCTTGCGCATATTGAACGCATATTGAAAATCTGACATACCAAAGAGGAATATAAAAGCTCACACTGTCAGTATCCCCAGTATCCCTTCTTTATCCAACAAGCCCAAGTAAAAAAAGGAACCTAATACTCTCTATTCTTGTACTTCACACACCTACTTTTTATACCTTATTTCTTGCTTCTAAAAAAATCACCATCTTCAGCACTATACCCGTAAATTTTGATTTCTCACCTCGTTTTTACTCTTACTTTTTTAATTTACACGGTCAGCAGACGTTTTGACTCCACACTATAATGGCGACTTTATCAGCAGGTGCGGCCAGTACACCACAGCCAGTAGTACACTCAGTCAGAAACAGCATGGACAACACAGACAGAGCATTCGCGTCCCGACTAACACGGTGTCGACAATGGCTTCATCTGCGGCGCAACGTGCAATACACAGGAGGCAGTGGGTGCCCAGATATCTACGACACAAGCATTGGACTGCCCTCGCCAACATCAACAACGGTAATGAGTGAATGCTTCAGTACAGGAGAGCCATTTAGCAGCGGCGACGCTAGCTCGCCCGCGTCTACAGCATTTGTGGACGGTGATATTGGATACCAGCAGGCAAATGGTGCGCAGCCGTTTCATGTTATGCACGCACGGTGGAGTGGGTGTCTGGCACAGACGCTGAGCAGCCGGCAGTCAGTTCGCAGTGCCCGGCGCGTGAACACGCTGCGGAGTCGCAGCAGCGCAGTACGAGAGGAGGGGGCGGCGGCAGCAGCTCATGCACATTGCTTGCGCACAGCAGGACAGTCTTCACATCCTGGAAGCGGGAGCTCAGTATGCAGCTTGGCATTTGCAGGGCATTCGGGCGATGCGGCTACCAATATTGTGCCTTTGGCTTCGAGTGCTATTGCGGAGGGTGCTGCTGTGGAGATATTGCCTATGCCCACATTGTCAGAGGAACACAGAAACGACAGTGGCAGCTGGGAGTGCGCGTGCGTCGAGTGTGCAGAGGCGGTCAATAGAGATGGCAGCAGAAGTAGCAGCAGCGATATTATTCCAGAGCGGCGGTCATCATTGGTGTACAATGACACGCCATATACGGCGGTCGACGACCATGCGGCGTTCCCGCAGCATTACCTGCATGCGCAGCCGCATATGATGTGCCGGGGCCACTACCATACGGTCAGTGGCGACTACTCAGCCGCTGACAGCGAGTATGCAGAGTACAGCCGCTCATCGCTGCCGCCCAACGCCAACGTACACATTATGGCGCCCGAAGTACCCGAGCGCCCGCCGGCCGCGACACCAGATTCCGCTACAAGTGGCTTACAGTCAGCGACTATTCCGAGCGCCTCAGTCATTGCACACATTTTTTCAATAGGCGAGCCCACGCAGCAGCCTGGCCACAAGGGCATTTCGCGCGCGAGCCGGTTGACACGCCGCATCCGCGGCCTGGTCTCCCGCAAAATAAAACCGGATACTGTGTGGCGCCGCCAGGCACGTGCCTGCTCTGAGGCCCTTCTCGACGCTCTGGCAGCTGAGTCCACATTTGCCTCTTCTATCCGCGTGCTCTCGCGCACTCGCAGCAGTGCACAATCACCCTCGTTCTGCTTGCGTGCAGACCGCGTGCACCTGAACCAATCGCGGCTCCTCCGCTGCATACACGTGCTTTTTGTGCTTCAAGTGCCTGCAGAGGAGCGTCGCTCGCGCCACTATCGTTTTTACTTGCCTGAGGATGACCAGTTGGAGCTGGACCGCGGATTCAGCGAGAGCGTCTTGTTTGCTGCCCAGGCATTGGCTCGCGGATACCAGATTCGCGG
Organism: Kickxella alabastrina; assembly: GCF_025024165.1. Taxonomy (NCBI): domain Eukaryota; kingdom Fungi; phylum Kickxellomycota; class Kickxellomycetes; order Kickxellales; family Kickxellaceae; genus Kickxella; species Kickxella alabastrina. The sequence continues at coordinate 36,762 of NW_026251522.1, read as the reverse complement.
AACTGAATTACAGACGCAGGCGCTGCGCGAACCTGCATGGCTTTTGTGCTCCGTGTGGGCAGCCATCAGGCACGTCATATATTCGCGCGGTGGCGAGCTGTGGTCGGCGTGGAACAGTGGGCCGGAGCAGGGCCATGAGGAGGAGTTTCAGGCCTTGAAGCGCGTCTTGCTTGATTTTGACGAAGCTTGGGTGCGCTTTGAGCGGGACTTGTGCTTTGCCTACTTTGGCTTGGGGAACGCGCAGCTTGTCAATATGCTGGGTGACTCAGAGGATGACGAGGGCCGCGTTGCGCAGGAGGAGGAGTTTTCTTTGCTCGTTGTACTGCTATCCGAGACGCTGCAGAGGTGCCGAACCCTTGAGCTGGTCACGGAGGAACAGATTGAGGCTATGGAGCCGCAGTTCATCCTGGCGCTTCCGCGCCTTGCCATTATTCATGCGATTGGACGTGGCGGCATCGAGGGCCTCTGCTTTGTTGAGTCGGAGGACGGCCACCAGCAGGCCGGCACATCCGACCATGCTGCGGTGTTTTGGTGGTTCCGTGAGTACGCTGAGCAGTGCCGCCGCATCAGCGACACGCTCGCTCGCTGGCCAGACGGCCTCTTCAATGTGCTTCAAATGGTGCTTGTCGCTGAAGAGGCTGATGTTGCGCTGGCTGGGGCCGAAGACATCCTGAGTGATATGCTGCAGGTGGCTGCCGAGCTTGATTCCCAGCGCGTGGCCGCTGATCTCGAGTCCATGATTGACGGCCCGCGGTCTGCTCGCTCCATGTCCATCGACTGCATATCCTCTATTTGCGCGCCGCCATTGCTGTGCACTGGTCGTGCGCATGCCAAATCCCTCAGTGCTGATCCTGATTTTGACGAGTGTCTTTCGGCCCGTCTCCACGCTGCATACGACGCCGCCCCGCCCTCACCTATGATGCTCACTCCGCCGGACTCGCTGCAACTTTACGCTTCGACGTCCGTGTCTGGCGAGCTTGTTGGGTCACTGTCTTTCACTACGAGTGGGTCATCAGCTAAAATGAGCTGGACCAGGCCCCTGTCACCGGTGGCAGCCGGAAAGTCGCTGCCTGGCGCATCTTTTGGAGTGAGGGGGATGGACGTTAGGGCTGCGAGGGTTGCGAAGGAGGCTGAGAGGAGGGCAAAGTTGGACGAGTTGATGGCGGATGCTAAGCAGATATACGTTGATGTGTGCACTGTGTCAGATTCTCTGCATAGCGGCCCTTTTGCCCGGCCATTTAGGGTTGCTTTGGAGATGGTATTCCGCATGAACACCGAGGAATGAGTGCTTTTTAAATTTATTTTATTATTTCATTTTATTATTTTACTTGCTATTGTTGCAAGAGCCGAGTGCCAAGGCTTGTTTTGCTCAAATTATTTGGGCGGATAAGTGTTTTTCCGGTAGACTTTATTGCGGAAACTTACAACGTAAAGCAGACTTTAGACAGTTGTTTATTTCACATATTTCGGGTATTTCTTATGTTTTACTCGTGTCATTTGACTTAATCGCGTGTTTGCCACAGTCCATTTCTGGGGACTATAGTTTACTTATTCGACATTTTTTGGTCATATTAAACATGATTATAAAGGTATGACATATGTACACATTTGGTCATTTGTGCGAGCCTCCAAAAATTTCCATATTAAAAAGGCTTTGCATGTAAACAATTTTCTCGACTCGCAGCAGCCAAGTAGCATTATGTGCAGGTTGGCTTGAATTATGTGTAAAAAAATCTGCGTGAAAAATTGCGGACATGCAAAAATAAACGTTGCAAAGAAATAGCTGAAGTGTACAATGAGCTTTCACATGAAAGGGAGTAAATTGTTCAAGCTTAAATGGTTGGTTTTGTCTTTATAATTTTTGAAAACTAGCTTTTAATTAAAAAGGTTGCTCCTGTGGCCGCAGGAGGTTGGAAGAAGTAGCGTACTACGCGGATTCATGCTCCAGGAGTACGCAAAATAAATTATATTTGCTAAAATTAATTTTTTTTAAAAAAATGGGTGAGCTGTGTTGCACTGTCATTTAGGAAAGTGCAGGTTTTGCAGACAAAACTTGAATTTTATGTCAAATACAAAACATAATTTATACTGTTATAAAAAGCGGCCAGCTGCTCACCTGGCTTTTATTTTTTTACATTATCTACCATCCTCCTTTCTTACAGCATTTTTGTATTAACTTATAATAGTTCCATACTTTACCAATAACACTTAGCTCGTGAAAACTCGCATTTACTACTTGGAACATTGTTATAATGAGGTTTTACCATATAAAATATGACAAAAAGAGGATTGAAAAAGGGAAGAGGTAAAAAATAATTCAATTAGTTTTATAAAATATAAATATTTCTTTATTGATAAACATATCACTGATTCAGATGTTTATGCTTTTTTAAAAACTGTAATTTGTAAAGATAAAAAAGGTGAACAAATAATTGACAATATTACATTTGATGAAAAATGGAAAATAAAATACAGAAAACAAGGTAAAGAATATCCAGATAAACCCGAGAATCCTGGAATTACAGCAAACAATTTTATTGGTAAAGCTTTTGAAGCTTGGAAATCAAATGCTTCAAATGAATATGTTGAATTGAAAAATAATACAAGAAAAAATAACTTTTATAATGCAGACAAAAATATGGGTATCAATGTTAATGTCAATGCTCCTGATGGTAAACCTGAATACAAACTATTATTCGTTACAGATAAATATTTATATCTAAATTCCCTTACAGATCTAATATCTGTTTCAAAATAATAATATGCTATTTTTGTTTGCCAGAAATACAATTTTATAAATCATGTTATAGTTTAAACAAAAATTATCCTGGCATTTTTCTATTAGTTTATTCATTATTAAATTTTATTTGTTATTAAATAACATGCATTATACTCACCTTATTTGCATACCATTTTTCAAGCTTGAAATCCAGTTGAGCTGTTTAAAGTGGGTTTGTGTTGGAATATAGGAACGTTCTATAAACATGTAGATAAACTATAGAGATGTAAAGTATATTTAATAAATAAGTGATATGCACTGCAAAAGGTGAAGAGAAGAGGGCATATTGCTTTGGTCACTGTGTGACTTATTGTTTGTGTGGCTAAACAGCCAAGACTGGTTAATCAGTTGATTGCCATTAATCAATAGTTTGTTTTAGGCCAACTAACTTTGTCGACATTTATTGCGTAATAAATTTGGATACCCTTGGGTCATTTGCTTCCGTGTGTTATTTGTTCAGTTGTTACACAATTATATGTACATGACTAATATTTCTTGTTTATATTTGAATTACATATGCGCTCTGGTCAAGCAAAATAAAACAAGTATATGCAAGCTAATAAAACATGTATATATGTTTATTTATTTATATTGAAAGCCAAAACAAATATACCTTTTTTCCTGCACGTTGGTGACAATCCAAGTGGGACATACAGCATAGGAAGATTAATACATTTGGTAATACCCCCCACTATTAATATTATTTTGTTTCCAAATGGTTTTCCTAGTTTGAAAGTGCAAATCAAAAATGTGGACAGCACACATGCAATTCCTGCGCTTTTAATTTATTGGTGTTCAAATAAAATGAATTCAATGGCGATATATTTATTATTGCTTGGAATGAAAACTTTAGTATGTTTTACATTTTTCTTCTTTTGTTTTACATTTTTAAATATATTTATTCAAGTTTATTTATCTAAATTATGAGTTTTTTAATAGACGCCCTGCAGGGCTTACTCCAGCCGCTCAAACTACTTTGCGGACTAGTTGCCTACTTTGCCTAGATTGTATTTATTGATTAATGGCAATCAACTGATTAACCAGTCTTGGCTGTTTAGCCACACAAACAATAAGTCACACAGTGACCAAAGCAATATGCCCTCTTCTCTTCACCTTTTGCAGTGCATATCACTTATTTATTAAATATACTTTACATCTCTATAGTTTATCTACATGTTCGTAGAAAGTTCCTATATTCTAACAGTATTCCATGCATTTTATCTTTTGCTTTTGCGCAATATCCCGGATCCCTTCTGGTTTTGCATAGCAGGTCTTTCCATGCTTTTTTTTACCAGCTCAGTGGTCTTGAGCCCACGCTAATAAAACAATTTAACAAAATATACCACAATATCTTTATCATGTCTCAGTTTTGAGGGGCTATCTGTAACCCCAAAGACAGTCAAAAAATTATATCCACATACACATTCCTCAAAGACAAATTATACAGCAACATTGAGGTTATGGAGCCAAATATGTTTGACCGTTGACCCTGAGCTAAACAAGCATTGCCGCAGACAGATGGGACTGTCGATGAGTTTAGCTAATTTAAAGCAAATGGAGCCTATTATTTTGGACGCTGGAAGTAAACAGTTGCTCAACAAGTGGGACTGGGATATTGAGAAATCTGCGGATAAACAAAAAGCCAGAATATGTTACCATGGCGATTTCATGCTCATTACCTTTGATATTATTAGTACATTTGGCTTTGGACAAACACATAGGTCGTTGACATTGGGTGACACACATATAGTAGAGCGGGTGCACAGCACATTCATTTTGATGTATCTGCATTCGTTCATGCCTATAGTCAGGTCTAAGCTGCTCCGTCAATCTATTGCTAAACCACTACATGAAAAGGTTGATGCGTTCTTTAATTTAAGTATCCAGGCTATTTGTTATGTTAAAAATATATATTTGAACAAAATGAACTAAAATAAAGCTAAGGGATGAACAGCCTTCACTGTTCATATTCATTAATATTTATATGTGCATATGAATTCCTGCATACCCAATTACGGAATTAACTGGTAATTGATTCATTAATCAATCGCTGGAGACAAGCCGCATTTTCTTGTATCACACCAAGCCACTAGCTTTTCAAGCATCAAGATTGCCCTCATGTCTGCTATACACATTTATGTTATTGCTGGCTGACATTACGGAACAACATTATATTTACAGCGCTGCCCCCTTTTGTAGTTAAGTAATTTTTGAAACTTATAATACAATAGTTTTGTCTGTAATGCTCTAGAAAGATGTGAGTCTAACCTAATATATTTCAACATCTTCTCCAGCAACTATCTCTATGGCGTAAATCTCCACATAAGTAAGTTCTTTAAACTTGATAAATAAAACTCCAATATCCAATTTAGGCACACATACTAATTTTTTAAAAGGAACTGTATAATATGAAATAATGCGAATTACATTCGAATCGGACTTATACCGATAATACATAGTGTCCACTGTGAAGCGACCTTCAAAGTGTTCTTTTATTTTTTCAAAAAAAGCTTTTGCAGGCATATTTCCACCAACCTTAATCGGAGTATTTAAACCATAACACTTGTCCTTTAAAAGATTATTTATTTGTTCAGCCGTGTATTTATTTACTTCCTTGCCTTTGGCACTGTGGGGAACTTCAGATCTCATCGGTAATGCGTTTGATACTTGTATACTGGGCAGACTGGTGAAAAGGCTACAAATAAATGCAAAGTATGTGCTATTGTTGTTGAATAAAAATGCGTGTATTAAATATACTTTCATGAAGGAAAAGTATTTGTTTTTATACATGCCCAGCAGCAGACTGATAGATGTATGCTGCTCTGCTTTTATTTTTTGGTTTAAAAATGGAAAAATGAAAAATGAAAAATAAAATCCCCCGGCTTGGCACTCTATAATTCATTCGTGTTTCATTTTTTTTGACTACCACTTTTTATTATTAGCTGTCATTGTTAAAATAATTAGGAGTACCTTTTTGCATTCCAAACTATTTTTATTAACGAGTGAATTCGGTCAATGTATTCCCAAAACTATATTCAAAAACCAGGAAAAAAAACTAATAAATGTTGATTTGCCCTTTTTATGACTGAGTGTGATACAAGAAAATCCGGCTTGTCCTTAGTAATTGATTAATGAATCAAACCCCAGATAGTTTCCTACTTGGATATGCGGGAATATTCATACAATTAGTATAAATAATAATCAATATGAATAGTTGCGGCCATTCACTCGCCAGCTTTCTTTTAGTTCATCTTTTTGGATAACCAATACTTTTAACACAATATTATTGTTACGTCGGTCAGGGAAAACAATAGGCAAAATCAGAACCACCTACTAGCGCAAATTTCTTTGCGACTTTTTGTGAAAAAGGGAGCTACAAATACCGATATTGTAAAAATAAAATGATAGTGAACAAAAAACTGCTGATTCACGTGAATTTATAAATTTACAAAAACTTTTATAGTAAAACTTTTATATTGGCAGCGGATGTGGGTGAGAATGTACTGTAAAAAAATTATAGAAAAATGATTTGGAATGCAAACAAGTACTCCTAATTATTTTAACAATGACAGCTAATAATAAAAAGTGGTAGTCAAAAAAAATGAAACACGAATGAATTATAGAGTGCCAAGCCGGGGGATTTTATTTTTCATTTTTCATTTTTCCATTTTTAAACCAAAAAATAAAAGCAGAGCAGCATACATCTATCAGTCTGCTGCTGGGCATGTATAAAAACAAATACTTTTCCTTCATGAAAGTATATTTAATACACGCATTTTTATTCAACAACAATAGCACATACTTTGCATTTATTTGTAGCCTTTTCACCAGTCTGCCCAGTATACAAGTATCAAACGCATTACCGATGAGATCTGAAGTTCCCCACAGTGCCAAAGGCAAGAAAGTAAATAAATACACGGCTGAACAAATAAATAATCTTTTAAAGGACAAGTGTTATGGTTTAACTACTCCGATTATGGTTGGCGAAGATATGCCTTCAAATGGATTGTATAAAAAAATAGAAAACCACTTTAAAGGTCGTTTCACAGTGGAATCTATATTTTATCGGTATAAAATCTATACGGATGTAATTCGGATTCTTCCATATAATACACGTACTTTTAAAAAATTAACAAATGATCTTAAAGGCCAAATTGGAGTTTTATTTATCAAGTTTAAAGAACTTGAATATACAGAACTTTACACTGTACAGATGGTTGATGGTAACAATGCTTTAATACAATAGTTTTGTCAATTCAAGAAATGCACATTGAATACAGTAGCATATATTACTATGTATAACTGTGTATTTAAATGGTTTTTAGTGTTGCTGCTGGAAAAACAGCAGTTATAAGTAACTAAAAGTTGTTTTCCAAACTCTATGGCTTGCCCATAAGTGTAAAAGTGGACTTTGGGGTAACTGTTTGTATGACCACTAGTAGTCTGTAAAATTGGCCCTCTGATTGCCCCCTTTCAACTATTGCTTTTTATATCCCCTGATACCGAGTTTAACACCTGCATGTGCTTCATTTTATTTTTACATTTTTTGCTGCCGGCTACTATTTTGATTGTATTTTAGTAAACAAACAAATTTAAACAAAGTGAATAAAAAAGTTAAAATATCAAGATAAAAAATAAAAGTGGAAGCAAATTACTGGGTGGTAGCAACTTTTATCGGCCGTCCACGCCTGCGTTTGGCCACAGGAATAGTTGCAGGTTCTGAGGAACAAGGGCAAGTGCAAGCAGGTGTCAATACAGGAGAAAGTGTGGGCGTTAATACCAACACTTCAGCTTTATTTACAGACAAAACAGTGGCCGATGAACCACGTGATTCGTAATGCTGGTCGATCTGTCCTCTAAACTCATTTCGAATGTGTTTAATGTTAATCAATATCGGGTCTCCAGCTGGGCGAGCATCAATTTGGCTGGCTATCGCCAACTCTACCATTGGTTCAAAATTCTGAATGTTAATTTGGCGGTTCCTGCCATAGACAATGTTGTCAATAACATATTTGACAGTAATGGTCACAACAGATAAAACTAGTTCAATTAACTCAAAGATGATTCTACTGACAACAGGATAGGGAGACAAGCCAGGAGGTGGGACGTAAATTGGCTTGGCAATACCTGCAGTGCTGATGTCAAACATAATAACAGCACGCACAGTACCAGTGGTAAGCGCAGTGTCAGCAGTGGGCTCAGCAGACTTAGAGCACTTCACTATCTGAATCTTTATGTCTAATCCAATGTCTTCTTCATCACCACTGAACAATTTGCCCATATCCCCCAAAAATGACCGCGCAATAATAGAGTTAAGCACCACCATGGTTTTTTCTTCAGTAAGATTGTCATCCTCCCTTACCAGCTTTGATACGGTCACTAATAAAAATACTAATATACAAAAATATTTGTTGCAATGTAGCCAATAAAACAAACCAAATTAGCTGCAAAATGGATAACTTACAATACATTGCCATCTCTAATTCTGATGTCACCAAGTGCTTCTGGGAGGGTCCTTGTGGTGCCCAACACACATTTCAAGCCACTATCTTCCCTTTTCAACAATCAAGATCGCCCTCATGGCCACTATACACATTTCTGTTATTGCTGGCTAACATCAAGGAACACCATGATATATACAGCGCTGCCCCCTTTTTTCAGTTAAGTAATTTTTAAGACTTGAATATATCGATTTAGACCCACATTTTTATAGAGCACGATAGCCCTAAAAGAAATGCAGCTTTCCCCATTGTTGAAGATGGATAAGCAAACTTATGCAAATGAAGCCTGAACATCGGTAACCATCTAGAGTTCCTTTGCCTTCCCCTACTCACCCAATGTCGCAGTCACTTGGAAGTAGCTGTCACTTTCAGGCAAAGCTTCAAACTTGTAAAATAGTGAGGTTTTAGAGACTACCAAATATGCTATGGCACGCAAATAAATTTATATCAGCTTTACATGATCTCCACGAACCACAGGAGCAATTGCTGTCTTGATTGGGTATCGGATCGATTCGAATTTTCCTTTGCGCCTTGGATTCTTCATAAAAGGAACAACCCCGGGAAAAGTGTCTCGGGGTGCTGCTGTCTGTTGGCCAAAGTGCTAAACCGGCTCGCCATTTTGTCCATTTTGGTTTCCATTGCCGCCTGATTGGTCCCAATTGCTGTCTGTTTCACCTCAACAGCACCCACATGCTCTGTCAATTTGAGCATGTGCCCCCCAATGCAAAAAAAGCCTGTCCAGACCACCTCCATTTTAGCAAAGTTGTTAAAGCCATGTGTGAAATCATTCACTAGCTTGGTAACATCTGCAACTGTCCCTATCTCTGCTGCCGTCGTATGGTCGTAATTAGCAGGCCTAGGCTCAAAATTTCTGATGAAATTCATTAAAAAATTTTATTTAAAAAAGTTAAAGAGCGCACGAATCTGCGCTGCAATAACTCGGCTTTGTATTTAAAAACAACATTTTTTTGTAATCGATCAACTGAAATCGTGAGCTTAAAAAAAAATAATTTGTGGCCTTAAAAAGCTTTGAGATTATAAATAAAATTCAATTATTTTGCGTGCCTCAAATATTATATATTTTTCTCTTTATGTTTTTTAACAGCTATGGTCAGTGGTAGACTGGGGTTTCTTTCAATAGTGGACGGCATGTAGCCGTCTGTATCCGACCTTGCTGCTAGTGATGCGCTGGCTGCACATTCCAAAGTCAAAGGAGAGCTCAGCCGGGAGGGGAATTTATGGCCCATATGCAACTGACATGGTCTCACCCGAAAAGCCTAAGATGTAATATCAGAATTGGGCTGAGTCAACACAACAACGCAAACACGTGAAATCACAATGGTATGATACTCCATGCGCGCATAGATTTTATTATAATGTAAAGTTTTTTTTAGCTCTTTTTTGTAGTCTCGATTAACTTTTATTATTTTAATAGTAAATATTTTTGGTTTTAATATGGATCTGATCAGTTGATTACACTTATAAAACGCGAAATTCAAATACTTTTTTTTTTTTTTTTTTTTTTTTGAAGGATTTTATTACAAGTTGCCTCACGCGTAATTGATTTCCCTTTCTTATTTCTTTTTTCGCTCTAATTTATATATACATATTTTTACATTTTAAACCCCTCTCCCCCCTCCCCTAAAAACTTTTACGTAATTCAGTGAATGGAGCTGCGTAACCGAAGACTTTCTCTTGAAGAACTCGACGAGCAAACCAACGGCGATAAGCAACCAACAAGCATGAACAGCAACGCTAGCAACAGAAGCAACGATGGCAACAGCAATAATGGCGACCGAGATGGCGATGGCGACGAAGACGAGGAGATGGAAGATATGGGAGGGTTCCTTGGCGATTTTGAAGAGATCTGCGAGGATGAAGATGTCGAGCGGTTTATTTCGCAAAACCACACGCCGGCGGTATCCACCAGACACTCGCCGGAGATCTGCGATAAGGCAGAGAGCAGTGATGAGGAGGATATTTTCGAGTCAATTCCAGACCAAGAAGACGTGGTTATGGAATCAGCGACTGTAGAGCCGGTCGCTCCGGAGCCTATTTCTGTCGAAAAGCCGAGTGAAGAGCAGGTTATGGTGGGGGCAGCGGTGGAGACTGTGGCGGCTGTTCAAATGACTGAGCCGGCAGCAGAATCCCAAGAAATAGAAGAGGTGGTGCCGGAGATCGCTGAGGTGACGGATGTGGCTGAAAGCGCAAAGTCGGCGAAGACGGCCTGGCTGGTGTCCGAATCAATCAAGCAAAAGTACCGCGAGCTCGAGGATCGGTTTCGCGACCAGTTTGTTCCCAAGCTGGGGAAGGGCCAGTTTTTCGACCCGGAGACGTACAGGAAATACACAGTTATCGGGAATGTCGCCGAGGCATCTGTGGCGGCACCGGTTGTTCTCCAGCCGCAGCAACAACAAACACAGCAGCAGCCGCGGCAGCAAGCCCAGCAGCAGCAGCAGCAGCAGCCGCAACAACAACACATCCAGCAGCCGCAGCACCAGCAGCAGCAGCCGCAACAACAACACATCCAGCAGCCGCAGCACCAGCAGCAGCAGCCGCAACAACAACACATCCAGCAGCCGCAGCACCAGCAGCAGAAGCCGTCGTCGTTGCGTTCAGGGGCATTGGTGCAGACCGACCCTCCGGTGAGCACACGCACGCGGTCGACTAAGGCCAGCGACCAGGACGACGTCGTCGGGGCGCTGCTCGGGGCAATGCAGCCGGCAAACAAGAAGCCCAGCCCGCACGCAGACGCGGCCCAAGCCACCCAAGCCACGATCCCCACCGACATGCTTGCAGCCATGGCCGCGCTAGACGGGCCCACGCCCGCCGACGCACCAACCCAGCCTGCGCAGCCAAAAGCCGACCCAACCCCACACGTAACAGCGAAAGACCTCGCAGCGCACTTGCCGCGCGGATACGCCGGGCCATTCTCGCAATTGACATTGGCGGAGCACCAGCGGTGCCAGTTTCTGGGCTCCCGTGGAGCGAAAGCGCTGGGAGCAAGGGAGCAGGCAGAGTTTATGCGGTTGCGCGGGCGCGTGGAGGCAGAGCAGAAGGAGTTCCGCAGGCTGCTGCAGGAGAAGACCACAGAGTCCCTGCGCGACGTTTCGCCGGAGCTTCTGGCGCAGTGCCGCGGGTGGCTGGAGAAGCAAAGGCGCGAGGCGCTGGAGGCGTATGCGCCGATGTACATGCCCACACGGGTGATGGCTATTCGGCCGATTACCTCGGGGCACGTGCCGCTGGAGTACCGCGATACGCTGCTGCAGTGCGGCGTATGCCACGGGGTCAGGGAGGTGTCGCATGGCGGGCGGGTTCAGCAGCAGCAGCAGCAGCAGCAGGCGGGGGAGGTGGCCATGGGGGGAGGCAGGCCGGTGATGACCAAGGACCCGCACGTGCGGCGGCTGGCGGAGCAGGCCCGCGCGGACGTGGCGTTGTCGGACAGCGCGCTGCTGGCACTGCTGACTTTGCCGCTGGCCTACCACCGCGATCTACTGATACCCCTGGAGGTCGCCATGGTGGGCGGCCGCCGCTTGGCTGTGGTTGACCGCCCGCTGGTGCCTGGCCGCGCGTGGACGCCCCGGAAGCTGCGCCAGATGTACTGCGACGCAGCCGTGCGCTCGCAGATGCTCGATAGAACGCAGACGCTGGCTCTGGGCCGCGGCTCCGGCGGCGGTACGGAGCCGCGGCCGGGGCCGGGGCCGGATACTGTGGGCGCTGCGGCCAATGCCAGCTACACTGTGTGGGCATTTGGGGCCACCCGGTTGCTCGTGCGCTGCGGGATTGACGGGTTCAGTCAGGGCGAGGGTGAGGGCGAGGGTGAGGGCGAGGGCGGCAGTGGCGAGGCGCGGGTGACGGTGACATTGGGAACAAAGCTCGAGCACCACGTTCCGGCGACCAGCCCCGAGGCGAGTCTGGCAGCAGGCGGCAGCGGCATGGCCCTGGAGGAGATCACCGAGACCGAGCGGCTGTCCTGGTGGCTGTCCGCGTGGCTGCGCGGCAGTCCGTCGCAGCTATGGGTCACGCACCTGGACAGAGCATCTCAGGCCGTGCGCACCTCGAAGGTGACGGCCGCGGATATGTTTCCGGCGGATGCGCCGCAGCCGTCAATGCATGCTTTGCGCAATGTGTTGGCGGAGATACAGAGGCTGCCGGTTGGCCGGTATGTGCTGGAGCACGTGCGCGGCGCCTGGGATGCGACTATTCTGAGAGCTGTGGACCGCGCTGCTTCGGGTGCTACGGCTGCTGCGGCTGCTTCGGGTGCTGCAGCTGCTGCAGCTACTACGGCTGCTACGGCTGCTGCTGTGGGCGCGGGGGTGCTGGGCGTGAGACCGTCGGGTGCTGTGATGGATCTGGCCAAGGAGCTGGAGCTGGAGGTGGAGCTGGGTGCTGCTGGGTTTGCGCTAGGCGAGGTCGCCAACGACTATGTGCCGCCGATGTGGCTTGGCGCCCCGCCGATGCCGCCGTGGACGTATCCGCCGCCGGAGATGCTGGCCCTGCACAAGCAGAAGCAGAAGCAGAACGGCGCGGGTGCTGGCGCAGGCATGGGCGCAGGCGCAGGCGCAGGCACAGGCGCAGGCACAGGCGCTGGGTCCAAAAAGGGAAAGAAGGCGAACAAGAGGAAGAGGGCTAGGCATAACTGAATCAGACAATCAATCAGACAATCCTGTGGTTGTATTTTTTGGCTGGCGGGTGGGGGGTTTCTTTCCCCTTCTTTTTCCTCTTTCTTACTGGCCCACTATTTTTCTCTCTTTCTCACTTGCATTTCAACAACGGAATTTTGTATTTTATTTTATTTTATTCTATTCTATTCTATTTTATTTTATTTTGTCTCTATCCTTATTGTTCCACAGCAATGCTCATTGTCGGGCTCACAGGCGGAATTGCCAGCGGCAAGAGCACAGCCAGCAAGGCGCTGCGCGCCCGGGGCATCCCGGTCATAGACGCAGACGCAATAGCGCACGAAATAATGCAGCCGGGCCAAGCCTCATACCGCAGGGTCGTCTCCCACTTCGGCCCCAGCATCCTCCACCCCGACCGCACCATCGACCGGGCCAAGCTCGGCGCAATAATCTTCAATGACCCCGCCCAGCGCCAAGCGCTCAACCAGCGCACACACCCCTACGTGCGGCGCCGCATCCTGCATCTCCTCCTGCAACACTACCTGCGCGGCCACGCACTGTGCATCCTGGACGTGCCGCTGCTGTACGAGTCTGGGATGGATCGCCTGTGTGGCCGGGTTGTGGTCGTCGTGTGTGCTGAGGAGACGCAGGTGAGGCGGCTGCGCGAGCGGAGCGGGCTTGGGAGGCAGGAGGCGCAGGCGAGGGTGAGGGCGCAGATGGGCTTGGAGGAAAAGGCCAGGCGCGCCGACGCCGTGGTGGCCAATGAGGCGGGCATCAGCGAGATGCAGGAGGAGGTGTGCCGGGTTGTCGACGCGTGGAGGCCCGGATGGCTGCGCACCGCGGCGGCGCTGGCCGTGCCCCTGGCGGCTGCCGCGGCTGTGCCGGCGGCCTTTGTCCGGTCGGCGGCGCTGGGGATCAAGGCGCTGGGCGCGGTGGTGGCTCTGGGCGCGTACCTTTTTGTGTCGCACTATTAAATTCATTTGATTCATCTGCTTGATATGCTTGATATGCTTGATATGCTTGATATGCTTGATATGCTTGATCTGCCTGATCTGCTTCATCTGCATGATATGCTTGATCTGCCTGATCTGCCTGATCTGCTTCATCTGCTTCATCTGCTTCATCTGCTTCATCTGCTTCATCTGCTTCATCTGCTTCATTCTACTTTTATCTCCGTGCTCAGCGCAAATGGCTCGGCGACCCGTCGTACAGGCACTTGATGACGTAGGCCTCTGAGAGAAGCAGCTCGACGTCGCGGTCTGTCCATGCGGCAGTCGGCGGGCGCTGCAGGAAAACCATGATCTCCTGGAAGTCCATCGCGCGCAGCTCCCTGCTCCACCGAAGCAGGAACGCCGCGCACACATACGTGTGGAAGGCCGAGAAGCCCTGGGCGCCGCCGCCCTCTGCCAGGTACGTGTCCCAGACGCGCACGACGCAGTCCAGGCTGAGCTCGCGCATCAGCAGGCAGTTCATCCAGCGGAAAGCAAACTGAATAAACTCGACGCCATGCGCGTCCAGGTGGGCAGCAAGGTCGCGGTCGATGCGCGCCACCAGCTCCTTCATGCGCACGATCTGCCTCTGGATGCCAGGCTGCGCGTGCGTGTAGTTGTCCTGTATGCCGTCCAGAAGCTTGGTTAGGCACCAGAAGCTGTCGGCCTCGACCACCTCAAAATCCACGCTCGGCCCCTCCTGCATGAACACGCGGTAAAACGTCGTCACCAGGTCGTTGATCCCCTGGACATAGCCGCTGGCCGGGTGGCGTGCTGCCCAGCAGTACAGCACGCGCTCCAGGCTTCTCTGCAGCCGCTCCTCATGGAACTCGGCGCACCCGGGCTGTGTCCGCGGCACGTCGATGCGGATCTGGTGCCAGAGCTGTCGGTCCAGCGCGTCCTCGCCGCGGCCAAACGTCTGTGTGCGCCAGTCGAGGTACTCCTTGCGCTTGCGCTGGAGCGTGGCCTGGCGGCGCGTGGAGTTGAGCGGGCCGTAGCCCATGAGGAGGCGCCAGGACGTGGGCCGGAACTTTGCGGGGATGCCTTTCCAGCTGAGCCTGCGCAGCGAGTCGAGGTCGATGTTGGGCTGGGAGAGGAGGGTTTGGAACTTGTGCTCGAAGGCGGTTGGTTCTAGTGAGGACAAGGGGGTGCTCTGCGATGGAGCCTGTGGTAGCAATGTTGGTGGCGGTGTGGGCGTGAGAGTCTGTGGGGCGGCTGCGGTCACTGGTGGTGGTGCTGCTGCTGTCACTGCTGGTGCTGGTGCTGGTGCTGGTGATGGTGATTGTGATTGTGATGGTGCTGGTGCTGGTGCTGGTGCTGGTGATGGTGATGGTGATGGTGCCGCTGCCGCTGCCGATGCCGATGCCGCCACTGCCGATGCTGCCGGTGGGTCGAGCCTGGTGGTAGTTGCAAATGCTGTGTCCACTATGGACGGCGTATACGCAGGCGTGCGCTTCCAGAATCCCCCGCTGCTTTGTCTGCTTGTCGTCGAGCTGCTCATCTTTCTATGAAATGTATTGTGTAATATTAACTATATTGAGAGAGATAAAAGAAAAAGTATATGCGAATTGGCTTGAGTTGAATGTAAAGAAATTAAAAAAATGAAAGTACAATTATAAAAGCGCATAAAAAAGAAGGAACCCCCCTCCCCTCCCCTTTTCGGTCACTTTGAAAATAAAGTGTGTGAGAGGAGAGGAGGGAGGGCTTACGTGTGGGCAATACACAAATCGCCTATCCGCCCATCACTTCCCCTCACGACCTCTCTCCCTTTCCTTTACTTTACCTCATTTTTTTAAATTCAATTTATTTTTCCCCCTCAATCTTGCTACGCTTTTTTGTAAATTTTATTCTTTCTTTCACAAAAAATTAAAATAAAATAAAATAAAAACATTTATAAGGAAATGCCAGGAACTAAAGTCTACGCCGATATGACGCCGCTCATGACCCCAGGAGGAGCGGCCAAAACGAAATCCACCGCCAAATCTATTCCCAAAGACCCCCACGGTTTTGACCCCAGCACCAGCACGCGCAACCCCACGACTCTCTCCCAAGACAAAACCTCCGACTCCACAGAGCTCGCCCTGCGCTCCAAAAAGGCCTGGGAAGTTGCCATGGGGCCTGGAAAATCCCTCCCTATGCAAGCCTTTATGGCTTGGATGTCTGGCACCGGCGTCTCGATCTTCAGCATTCTCATCACAGGAATGATCCTAATGACTCCGTTAAAGTCAATTATGGCCGTGCAGCAGACTTTTGCTCCCCTGGAAAGGGTCCATAAGGGCGGCGAGAGACTGGATTTGAACTTGCAGAAGGCTGCTTTTGTTGCTATCAACGTTGCTGGTGTTTTGTTTGGCGTTTATAGATTGGCTATCATGGGTTTGTTACCGACTGCGTCGTCGGATTGGTTGGCTTTTATTCCTGCAAAGACCTTTGCTGAAATTTCTTTTTAATATCCTTCAATTAACGTTTTTTGTAATGTTGATAAGAGTTAAAATGACCGTATTTAGTGCCACTGAAAACGCATTCACCTGTAAATAACCAAAAGACATTGTTTTAAAATTGTAAACAAATGGTTCGCTTGCTCAGACTATTTTGAATAACAGGAACATCGAGATAACCGGAAAA
Organism: Kickxella alabastrina; assembly: GCF_025024165.1. Taxonomy (NCBI): domain Eukaryota; kingdom Fungi; phylum Kickxellomycota; class Kickxellomycetes; order Kickxellales; family Kickxellaceae; genus Kickxella; species Kickxella alabastrina. The sequence continues at coordinate 20,249 of NW_026251522.1, read as the reverse complement.
TACATTATACAAATGAAAAAATGTCGCAATGTATTTATATATTTTTATTATTTATATTGAAAGGGGAGGGGTGTAGAGAGAGAGAGAGAGAGACTGCGCGCGCAGTTTTATTTCGCATTTCTTTATATATAAAATATTTAAAAAAAATGTTTTGCTCATTTGAGTTTTCCTTTCAACAAGACATACCCGTGCCCCCCTTTTTGTAATTTAAAATTTTTTTAAAAAAATACATATATTTTAAGAGCATCCCATTCACAAAGTTGTACTCATTTTCTTTACAATTATTTATATAAAAATATCCAACCATTATTTCTTCTTATAAATAACTCCTTAAAATAATGAAAGAAAGCGGGAAAAAGCGCAAGGGGATCATAAAGTCTGCGGAAAACAAGGGGTACAAGAATAAAAGACAGGATATAAAAAACAGGATGGTTAAAAATGAAAAAGGTAATCTAAAAAGGAAGCAATTGCATTCACAAAAATGGTTCAAGTCCATTTTAAATCACTATTATCTTTAGAAACGATTACTCGCAGTAACATGAGTTATTTTCCATATGCAATAAATCCTTTTCTTATAAAAGATGGTAAATTAACAGATAGTTTCGAACTAGGAATAACTTACAATAAGGGAATTCGTATATGTGATATATTAAAGCATTTCTATGATATATACAACAACAAAATACTTGTATTGAGTGTAGGAGGTAAGATGGGAACTCAATCTTTTGTATTAAATAATTATTTCAACTACATTTCCACATTTATAAAATTCTTTAAATTCCATACGCTTGTGAGTAAACCTATTAATCGTGGGTATTTTACCTTGCTGGAGACAAATGCAACATATATAGAAATTAAGAAAATAAAGGCAAAGATCAGATTAATGTTATTGAAAAAAGAAACTGACAGCCTGGAGAGAATAGCAACTAATGCTGCGACTATTGGGAGAAAAAAAAGGGAGATCCGGGGTTTTTTGAATGGTATGATCGTCTAGTTAAAGGTTGCAATGTTGGATAGCTAGACCCGCACAATTTGTGTCATCCCATTTTTTACAATATTTATTATTTACTTTATATTTGTTATAAAACAAGTTCTTGTCAACATGCTGCAAAGCTATAAGTTGTCCCTTATCTTTTAATTGGCACAAATGCTTAACTACGATTACAGTTAAATATATATATATATTAACTTTGGTTTTATTGGCGCTCAGGACCCTAATAATTGACAATGCTAGTTTTTTTCGCAAAAGTTTTAATGTCTATGTCTAAAACGGACTCTGCATATGGCAACTTGTGTGCTATACACAGCAATATTTAAATTAAATATTTGAAATAATTTATTTATTAAACAATATAAATTGGCCTAGGCCGTAATGGAATTGTTATTTTATTTTTAATATTAATGGTATTGAATATCAATTAACAAATCTTTAGATAAAAGTATGTGGCAAAACTCTAATTAGCTGGTTTTCTGCTTGTCATTAAACACTGAAAGTGCATGGGCACACTTGTTGAAGGACACAGCAACAATGGACAGGGGAATCAAGAGGTATGGCAGATAAAGCCCAAGAAGCAAGAGTCGCTGGTGGAAGGTGCGGTCAATATCGCCAAGCATCAGGGTACCAAGCACAGGCGCCATAGTTGTGCTCACATGCGCACCATAAACAAGCAGTGGTGCGTGTCTATTGGGGTTATTGGTCCACAACGCATATGTGGCGTAAAAGAAAAATGGAAGCTGCAAAACGAGCTCGCATGTTAGCATCGATCTGAACCAGGTCATATCCGAGCGCGTGGCGCCAATAATCATAAGCGGATCAGATAGCTGCTCGGTAAGGATGCGGTTGAGCTCTAACATAAATCCTGGGAGCAGATCGGCGGGGAGCAGCGGAGCGGCATCGGAAAACACGGTGATGGGGATGTGAGATACAAAGTAGAAGAAATACACAACGTCGAGCCAACTACGACCATGAAAAGCACGAGAAAATGTCATGTTTTTTTTTGCTGGATAAAAATAAAAATATAAAAAATATAAAGCTTGAAAAACGGGGGTGGAAACAATGTTGACGTTTTTCAAGGTTTGGCTTATTTTGCGCTGATTGACAACTGAGCTCGGGCAATCCCCTCGATCGTTTGGGGAGTATGGGCATATCATTCATCGAAACTAGCCTGTAGCTTATTTTGTGTTTCAAAAGACCTTTGTCAATCGCAGTCCCGCTACAAAGCTGTTGGGCTTTACGGCTGCTATTTTTGGCAATTAATAGATTGTGCTTGTCAATGCGCAGTCAGTTTTTTTTTGCAGATTTCTGCTACCACAGGTTTTGGGGTGGGCATTTGAACGAGGAGTGCGGATGCCCGTAGTGTTTGAGTATAATACAGGATTGCCAAAGTGCACTTTTCTGTTATTTGTTTTTCGATTTGTTTTATTTATAATATATGAGCATGTAAAAATGGCAAAATTAATAGTCAGAATTGGAAATTCCACTTAATGTATAGAGAATGTGGCCCCAAAAAGAGCGTTGGTGCGAAAAATCCTGCAACAAACCAAATTTATATTCCCCCTCCCCTTGCAGCCTTTGAAACGAGATGTGCTAACAATTGCTTTGTCTGCTCGCTGTCACTAAACAATTGGTTTAATTTAAAAAAGTTGAATCGTCCTGTTGAGCACTATTCTATACCCTACAACACAGCTCTCACTCATAATAAACCCAACTATCAAGTAAAATATGTAATGGGATGACTTGGAGAGAAATCGGAAAGCTCGCAGTGAAGTTGGGATATTAATATTTACATTTGCCCTAATACAGCTTCATTTAGTCGGCTTGTATATATATTCTTTAAAGGCGCAATTTGTTGTCAACACTTTGACAACTTGTTTGTACCAGGATGAAATAGTGGCGCTCAGGCGTTTAATTGAATTACAAAGACAGTTGAATGCATGCTTGTGCGCAGCCATCCTCTCCCTTGTTTCTCTCTGTCAATTATTCTGCTCAAGGCTTTAAAGCAAATGTGAATTTGATCTCATGGAATATGTCACCCCCCCTCCCCAATTTTTAATATTGCCCGGTGCGTACGCATTTGCATCGGCCAAATTTCATATAATATAATTTTTGCGTAGTTGTCCCTGTGCCCACACACAATATTATACAGTCGGACTTTATATTAAATAAATGTTTTTTTGGCCATTGAGCCAATTATTTTTATTATTCTCAAAATTTCAAAAAATATTTTGCACTGTAGTATTCAGCCTTAGACTATGTGCAAAATTGGCTTCCCTATTTTTAATTTTAGCAATAAAAAGCTACTTGAGCTCTTTCGCTTTGTGCGTTTTTTTGTTTATTATTGACTTTTGTGCATGTTTATTTAGGCTGTCGAAGGGAACAAAAAAAGCAGAGGGCAAAAACAAAAAAAAACACGGACTGCCAAATCCGTCGCTCTCCGCTACATCCCCATTTTTTTTGCCTATTTTTATTCTGACCAAACAGAAGAAATAAAAAACAAGTTTAGAGCGCTATGTATTTTTATGCGCTAATCTCAAAACCGCGGTCCACCCTTTTTTCATTTCGCACAGCCTTTGGTTTTTATCCGCTTCTTTCTCCTCACCTGCTTTTTTCTAATTACCTTTTTTCGCCTTTACAATTTGCAACGACACATTCGCAGACTGATAAACGCTTGCGGCCGACACTGCGCAGGGGCAATTTTATAGTTGTTTTTCTCTCTCTCTCTTTTCTCACTTTTTCTCTCTTTATTGCTTCTGACCAGGGGAAAACGCTTGCACACTTGCACGCTCACCTCATATACACTCTCAGTTCGCCCATTTCGCAATTCAAACATAGAATCCAAACTATTGGTACGTGCAACCAATAAGCGTTGAATCGAGTTTGGCTTGAATTCGTTCACTCGGCCTGCTTATTATTTAATGTGGCAATGTGGTAGAAGCTTGCTTTTGCTCGTTGCCCGTGCTATAGCTGCTACTGCCACTACAGCCAGTGTTTCTCACACCCAGTGCTTTTTTCATTTACTGTGAATACCCCCAGTATGACCTTGGTGACGCTTTGCCGTTGCTATTGCAGTCACAGCGGTATTCATCCAGTATCTCCTTATATGGTATTTTATTTACAATGCTCGTTGCTCTTGGCTCTCAGCAGAGGCGACTGTCAAGTGTTGCTGTTACTCTCTTTATTTTCTGTTCTTTTTTTGTTCTATCATCTTGTTTTGGGCTTGTTTGCCTCTTTTTTCCTCTCCGCCCATCTTCTCCATTTACGGATCTTCTGCCCTTCTGTTGTGTTGTTTATTTTTTTCTTTTTCCTCTCTTCCGATTCCTGTCGGTGTTGCGTTGATTGTATGAGCACGGTTGTTTTTATTTTCCTTTACTCCAAGAACCCATCCATCTACTTTTGACCAGCTATTATTATCACTGTGGTACCTCAGCCTCTTTTCTGCTATTATTTTGCGTCGTCTTCCCCCCCCCCGTTTCCGTTAACATACGGTGCAAAGTGTATTCGGCTTCTTTTTTCGCCTTTATTTTTCCCGCCTTGTCGCAAACTAAAACGCATTCAGACTTGCTCACCTGAGCGTACGCCAGCTCTATATATATTTCCTTTTTCCTCATAACCCTTTCTATCTTTTCCTCTTGTTGAGTTTGTCACTTTTGTTAGTATTCGCCTATTTCATTCTATTTTTTGTTATTGTCCTTCTTTTGTCTATTTTTAAACACGAGCTGCAAGAAACAACAACTGCAGCTGCAACTGGTCCTGACTGTCTTTTGGAACCGTGACGCGCCCCCCTTCCTGTTTCTTTAGCCGTAAGCAGACAACTAATATAACATAAACACTTTTGAGTCCAGCACCATAGTAAAATCCAATGCCGACACCCCCTGCTGCAAGCATAGCCTCAGTGGCTACAACGGCTAGTTGCTTCGACGTCTTCAGACAAAAGCTATATATCAGAGGCGTGCTGGGCAAAAAGAATGACCGTGCGCCCGATGGACGGCCCTACAGCATGCGCAAGTGGACCCGCTGGTATGTCGAGCTGAGGGGGCCGGTGCTGGTGTTCTGGAATCTTTTGGACACCCAGCTTTCAGCCTATCTCGAGGATATCACTTCCATTGTCGATGGCCGCGTCCGGCCCGGATCGCCCGAGTTTGAGCGCACCGTCGGACACATAAAGAACATCGTGCTCAAGCCCAGCTTCATCAACATCACCGACGCAGCCTGCGCAATCGTGGGCAAGCTTAAAAAGCGCGACAGTGTGTGGACTTTGCACTCGTCGGGTGCCAACCGCTTCTACATGCAGGCTGTCGACGACCGGGCGATGAACGAGTGGGTGCGGGCTGTGCGTCTGGGGTGCTTCGAGGCGGCTAAGCTGTACGAATACTACACAGCAGCGCTCATTAACGAACGCTACGCAAACATTCTGTCAGCCCAGCGCCCGAGTGAGTACCACGTCCATGTGCGCTTTTCGGGGACCAACGATTGGGTGCCCTGCACGATGGTTTTGTCGGGAAACCCAGCGCAGATCACCTTTTGCTCCGAGGAAACGCAGACGCAGATTGCCGTGGTGAAGAACCCTCGCTACTCGTACTCTATCTACCCAGATAGCATTGACAAGGTCGACAGCGCGATGATCGCAAAGTTCGAGGGCGACTGCGATGTAGACAGTTCGCTGCTGCCCAACCTTGAGGATACTGACGGAGAGCGCGACATTGCACCGCTAAATTCACGCGATCACGGATCGTACGCCCTGGTTATCTTCCAAAGCGCGGTCGATATGGCCTCTGCGCTGGTGGAGGTGGCGGCCCACGGGCGCATGTACAACATGCCCAGCAGCTTTGCGCCTGACTTTATCCCCGAGCGCCAGAATCTCTACCTGTCGCTGCCAGACATTGCCGATAAGTCGATCGAGATCATGGAGCCTGTGACTGCGCGGCGCATGCTGGAGAACCTGGCCTCAGAGCGGTGCCCCAAGACCAGCACAATGTCTTCCGGACAGTCTGCCGATTACTGGGCCTCCGCGTCGGCCGGAAACACCAACTTTGCGGCTGCTGTGGCCGAGACGCAGTTGCCCTGGGGAAGCGGTGCGAGCGACGAAGAGTCCGAGATTCCTATTGCTGTTAACAAGAAGCGCGAGAGTATTGTCCAAGTGGCCGGCAAGATTCTGGGCTCAAAGACAGCAAAGTCCGAGCCCGAGGCTGTGTCTGAGCCCGAGCAGCAGAAACGCGGCTTCCGGTTTTTGCAAAAGAGCGGCAAGAGCAAGGATGATGGCAAGCGTGATTCCAGCATTCTGCTCAAGGAGACTGCGGCCGCAAGCACTAACGCTAACGCGGGCGCCAAGCACATCAAGCGTCAGAGCAAGAGCAGCTCAAACTCCACGACGACGTCAAACAAGGACAGTCACCATGCGCCCACATCAGAGAGCCTGTCGCATGCGTCCACTGCACCGTCTCTGCCAACTCCCGTTTCGTCGACCGCAATGCACGGCACTTTTGGCGACGATGCGGCTGAGGCCATTGGTAACCTAAAAATCGTTGACTCTTTGCTGCCCGGGAGCGAGCAGCAGAGCAGCTTGCCCGTGCCGCGGCAGCTGGCTGACTCAGACACTGACTCGGATGGCGACGCGCCGCTGGGCAACATCATTCCAAGACTGGCGCAGAGCATGGGAGCGGCTTCTGGCATGACTATGCTCCAGCAGCAACATCAACAGAATATCCTTCAGCAACAGCACATGCAGATGCAGATGCAGATGCAGATGCACCGGGCTTCGGCAGCAATTCCAGGAATGGTTGGACCGGCGCAAATGATGGCCATGCAGCAGCAGCAGCAGCAACAGCAGCAGAATATGATGCAAAACCCGCAGTCAATGTACGGTGCGATGCCTAATGTAAACATGGCCCATATGTTTGCGCAGGACCCGAACCAGATGATGATGGCTGGTGGCGGCATGCCGGTGCCATTCCAGGGCGCGGCCACAATGCGCGGTCGGCCAAACACGTTCATGGATCCAGCGGCAGCCATGTGGGGCCAGCAGCAGGGCGGCATGGGTATGGGTATGGGCATGGATTCTGTGGGCGGGCCCCTGCTGACGGTCGATAAGAAGACCGACCCTATAGAGCGCCCGATAGGGCTGGTCGGCGCAATCGCCAATCGCGAGCAGATGAAGAGCGAGCAAAAGTACCGCGACTCGAGCAGTCTCATGAAGGAGCGGCAGATGCGGCGCAACCAGGCAATGGGGATGAACAACCAGGTCTTTTCTCAGCAGCCGGGCGCGCGGTTCGGTGCTGGTGGCCAGGCTTACCCGAGCATGTACGGCGCGCAGCAGGGCTGGGGTGACGACGCAATGTCGATGATGAGCGGAATGTCAGGACGTGCACCATATGCGCAAGTCGCGCCGTCGCTGTCTGCCGAGCAGCTCTCGGGTGGGCCTATGCGCGGGACAATGTTTGGCATGCAGCAGCCATTGTCGGCGCAGATCGGCGGTATGAGCAACGATGAAGATGACGTGGCGCTGTCTGTATATGCCGGTGGCCGCATGTCTGTGGCTGCACCCGACGTGCATCCGCTGAGAGCGGCGATGCAGTCGGGTATGTCTCTGTCGACGCCCCAGCTGGTGGGCGGGATAAGCCCCTACGCACAGCAACAGCAACAGATGCAAATGCAAATGCAGATGCAGATCCTGCAGCAGCAGCAACAGATCCAGCAAATGCAGCACCAGCTGCAGCCGCCCAATGCGTTTAGTCAGAACCACCAGCGCCAGCTGTCGGCGGGCGGCTCTGTATCTGCGCCGGCGGTATTGCCTCACAGTAACACTATGCCTGCGGGAAACTCACGGCACTCACTGGTATCGTCGAACTCGGGCTCAGGCAGCGGGTCGTCTGGTAACTCGTCGTCATTGGCGATCCAGAACCGCCTGCCGGCCAGCCGCTGGGTCAAGGAGGCGCCGAATGCGCGCGCTGACTTCAAGTCGAGCACCATGCCGCGGACCCACGGCGCCTCGAGCAATGGGAACTCTCGAATGAATAGCTCCTCGATCTATGCGCTGCCTGGGCGCAGCTCAGTCGTGCGCATCGCTGAACCTGTCAAAACAGCTGCACGCACGCAGGCGTATAACGCTCGGTACACCAGTGAGGATGACGACGATAGCGAGGAGGAGAGCGAGGATGGTGACTCTTATGGCGGATATGGCAAAGACAAGATGTCGAAGGAACTCAAGCAATTCTTTAATGCTTTCGCTGACAAGTGTCTGGACATCAAGCCCTATGCGTGGGTCGACTTTACCGTGGCATTTGATGCGTATAAGAGCTTCTGCTCGCGCAACGGTATGAGTGGGAAGGATGTGGCTACGAGCTCGCAGTTCCAGGACCTGATGAGTACGGCTGAGTGGCAGCTCAAGACCAGGGATACTGGTGTGCGCGCGTACTACAACACGTGCTTGATTTGATGATCGAAAATGTTAACTAAATGCAAAAGTGAGCTTTTTTTAATACTTTGTTTTTTTTTATACCTTTGTGTATTCACAGGGTTTTGGTAATTTGATTTTAAATTACTTTAATAATTTCTTTTTGTGAAACTTGCTGCCAGGAAGAGTTAGTACATCACTGTCATCACAGCTGAGACCCCAATAGCCCGTGCAAAGTTGAGGTTGTTCAAGCTTGACAAGTACATCGAGTATATTTTGGAAGTGCGCAAGGCGGAGCCCATCCTCAACGAGTTTTATCAGAACACCATGACTCGGCATTATGACATTACCGCCAATGGTGCTGAGTTGTTCATCCCGCCACATTACAAGCTCAATTACCTTGCATACAAAACCCTCCAGAAGAAGGCTGATGCGAAAACTATGCTGCAGAGACGCCTTCCAAGTTCAGTCAAGATCCTGTTTAAGAAAGGATGGGTGCATAGTCAAAACCCAAGCGACAGATATCTCTGCGGCACAGCCTAAACAAAATCAACCATTCAAACTTAAGCACTCGCGGTTGATCCTAATCTCCAGGCAGCCGATTAAAAAATTTTACATTCCACGAAAGTTATTGCTCCCGTTTACTTTTAGGCATGGGGTTTCCGAAAGGTTTTCATCACACCCGTGTATTCTGCTGTTTTGTCTTCATTCCATGTAAAAATTTAAATTATTTTTTCTTCTTTGCTTGACTAACAAAAGTTCAACTACCGCTTTCTTAATTATACGCATTTATCATACTCACATTCAAACGCTCATTTACGCACCCACTCACTCACCCACCCACCTACTCACTCACTCACTCACTCACTCACTCACTCACCCACTCACTCACCCACTCACTCACTCACTCACTCACTTTTACACACAGACACAGACGCGCGCACAAGCTAGAAATGGCGACAAAATTCAAATACAACGTAAGTATTTTGGCTTTTGCTTAAGCACTCATCCGTTAATCCAATTCTTGAAGCGCATATTTTAAATACAAAAAAGAAAACACTTATTTTCATTTGTTTTTCTCTCTTTCGACATATAGCTCGAGGCGCTAGAGTGGGACGCCAAGCACATGCGCAACAAAGAGGGCGTGTACTGCTACTGCGGGCTGGACTACACCGACGGGGACTCGATGGTCAAATGCCAGGACTGCAAGCAGCTCTTTCATTGGGGTAAGAATTCGAGCATATAAGCCATTTGCACTGGCACTGAGGCGCATGCTTGCGCTTAGTTTATTATTGCAGCTGGCTTACTGATTTTTTACAATTGTACTATTTAACTTTGGTATTCTCGATTAGATTGCGTCCCATCTATAAAGTTGAAGCCGCTCAAGGGCGACAGCTTCTACAAGTTTCAGTGCAGCGTGTGCAACAGCGGCAATGAGATCTACGAAAGGGAGACGATTAGCTGGGTACAGGCGATCCACCTGGTACTCTACCATCTAATAAAAACAGAGCCGGAAAAGAAGTACTTTCGGTGGAGGGAAAACATTTGCGCGACGATCAGCGAAAATTGGGAGAGCTTGATGCCCGGCAAGGCCAAGACAGCGACGTGGCACAATACGGTAGCTGGCTCCCTATCCACGCATCACTCGAGGTTCAAATCGGGATTCGACGACACACAGCAGTCTGGGAACTGGACATTGCAGGAGGTTACTCCGCCAGATAGCACGCCGCCCAAGGCGACTGGGAAGGCCAAGGAATCGCGTGCGCCAAGGCAAAGATCGGACGTGAAAAAGCCGCGGAAGAAGACTGATCTTTCTGCTGGATCCGAGGCTGAAAAGGAAATCCTCGAGGTTCTGAATGAGTCAAGGGGATCAAAGAGGTCAACCAGACACCGTGTTTCGTTTAGCGATGATGAGAGCGATAGTGACGTGGGCAAGAGGAAGGCGAGGAGACGCCGGGTGGATCCCAAAATACTTGATAATGATATAGATCTGCTGCAGAGTTTCGAGCTGTTTACCAAGCTGGAGAAGGAGCGCCTAGGAGGATCCTCGCAGGTGGACAAGCCCGAGGGTTTTGGTAAGCAGACTAATGAATGCCTTTCGCCCACAACGGCTCCCATTGCTGCCGCCGCTCAGGAGTAAACGTATATAGTTTTAATATATGTATATTTGTCCGGCGGTATACGAGATTTTAAAATGTGTTGGTTATTAATTATATGTCTACCTCGGTGTGTGGTTTCTTTACACGTTTTTTCCCTGTCTTGGCTGTACGTGCGTATGAGCACACGTATTCTGCCTTTTTTATTTTGCTTTTGTAGAGAAGGACGATGATCTGGAGTCGCTTAGTTCGTTGAGCTCGCTATCCACAGACTCGGAGGCGGATGGTATTGATTTTTCAGACCTTGGGGACAAGGGCGCTCTTGAAGCGATTGGCAGTGACGACGATGCTGATGACTTCCAAGTCGAGGAAAAGCCAGTGCTCCAAAATGAAGCCGGTGAGGAATTCTTTGGCAATCTGCTTGGAGCCAATTCGACCACCATGGACGCGCCGCACCAAGTGATCCGCATTAAGAGGGATGATACAAACATCAGCCCATTGGCGCCAAAACCCTTGTCAACTGTGGCATCGCCATTAGATTTGGCTACCACGCCTATGTCGTTCCCTGCTTCCATTCCAGGACTGTCTTCGACGCTGCCTTTCCAATCACCAGCCCCCGAAAGCCGCATTTCGCCTGATTTGACGCCTTCGCCTGAGCGCACTCCTGTCGCAGAGTCTGTTGAAGTAGGATATGTGCCCGAGAAGACGGCTGGTCATATGTACGAGGATGCCGATGTATTAAATTCCTCCAATTCGGACAACGGCGGCTATGGATATGACGAAGACGATGATAGTGATGGTGATGGTGGTGCTCGGAGCGAAGACGGCCAAGACCATAACGACGAGCGCGAGATTGATGCTGATACCGACGCCGAGCAGCATCTCGCTGCTTTCGGACCTTTTCCAACCACTTGCCTCGACAGCCTCAGCCCGCAGCCATTGTTTTCTTCGTCAGAGGCTGAGGTTCCTACTATTCGCCTTATGAGCGAGCAGGCGCAGTGGGAGTTCTGTGCAAAAACGACCAGCAGCCAGTCTGTGCTTACCAGTAAGGCCAAGCGTCTACGTCGCCGGCTAGAGCTGCGGCGGTTCAAGCGCATGCTCGGATTGCGGCTATTCGACATTGACAATGCGGTCAAGACGTGCATGGAGCACAGGCAGATGCCGTGGCTCCAGAGACCAATTGACCTCCAGGCATATCTGCTGGCCGGCGGCAGTACTAAGCCAGCGGATGACAAGACCAGCATGCGGCAGCTGCTGTCAGAATCTGGGGCAGGCGAGAGCAATGATCTGAGGAGCGGCAGCTGCGAGCGTGACGAGATAGATCGGCCAGGAGGCGGTGACGCGAGCCACCCGGGTGTATTACAAGCAGAGTCTGCTGCAAATGTCAAAAGGGGAATCACAGTGACCGCCTATGCCAACTCGTTTGCCTCGCGGCTAATGGGCCGAGCCATTTTGCGCGACAGCCTGACATCGCAGGTTGCCAAAGTCAGCCCGTTCCACGGCCGCCTTCTCCGGCCGTACATCTGGCGCGACTTTAAAACTTTTGGCGCAGACGACAGTGCTTCTGGACCCGATGGCAAGGCTCGTGGGCTGGCGATGCTGCGAGTGCAACGGGCAATTCGCTCACGCAGTCACCCGCTCTTCCACACACTGTCGCTCGAACCCCTGTGCTTGTCCAAAACGGAGAGCATTGACTACGTGTTCTTCCAGTACGAACACCTTGAGCAGGTCAACGCGCTCCTCTGCCGGACGTTTTGGCCCGGCATCGATATGAGCGAGGCCCTGCTCTACCCCGAATTTAGCATCGTCGCGCTGTACAAGCGCACTGTAATTGGTTGCGCGTTCTTGACTCCCGAGGCATACCTCACGTATATTGCAGTTTCGGCTGGCTGGGAGGGCGCCGGGATTGCCAAGTTTATGATATACCATTTGACCCAGACTGTGCCTACGAAGGACCTGACGTTGCATGTGTCGGCGACCAACCTGGCAATGTTGCTGTACCAGAAATTTGGATTCAAGCCCGAGAAGTTTGCTGTTAATTTTTACAAGTCGTACTTGCCAGAGTCCAGCCGTGTCTGTCCAAATGCTTTTTTCATGCGATTGCGGCGCTATTGAAGCTGGCTGAGCAATGGCAAAATAAAAAGCAAAAAGTCAGTTTTTTCTTTTTCTTCTTTTTGTGCGCAGCAGCAGCATCACATGTCTAAAATGAAATATATATTTTTCAACTTGTATTCAGCATCAAAAGTGGCAATTGATAAATGCGATACATTTTTTCTAAAATAAGAAAAATAATCTCAAATTTATAGTCGTTTTCTAATCTTCATATAGGCATTTAAGCATTGAACTGCGCTTTTTTTAAACATTTCGATTTGAGGGAAAGCGAGAAAGGAGGCGTTCCTTTTTGGTTAATTTTTATTATGTGTGGGGGAAACGGAAAGAAGGGCTGCATTGGCATTTAGATTGTCAACCTCATCGATGGCTCTCCCCCCTTTTTTCTTCTTCCTTTTTCCTTCTCACCATGTTCCATTGTATTTCTCTCTCTTTTTTCCCGTGCATATTTCTAAATTTCTATTATCTCTTTTTATCCTACTCTTTTTTCTTTAAAGCCTAAGCTCGAGCTTTTTATTTTATTTTTCCATTATCCCTTTTTAATTTATTGTTTCCCTTATTTCAATACAGCATTATTTTTTGACGCGCAACACATTCAAACGTAGTCGGTGAGGAGTTAGAGCGGTAACAGCAACACGTTATCTCGCTGCGTTATTATTTTTACATATATATTTCTCAATTCGTAATGATACTCAGCAATGGAAAGAAATATGCATGCCAGCCATGCATTCGCGGTCACCGAGCGTCGTCATGTAAGCATAGCGAGCGCGAGCTGGTAGAAATACGACCAAAGGGGCGGCCAGTTACACAGTGCGAAAAGTGCAGACAATTGCGGAAGTCTCGAAAGGCACACGTCAAGTGTCTGTGCAGCGAACTGGACGATGACAGTATACAAGAGGCGGAGAGTGCACCCAGGATAAAGAGTAAGTTTTTTCTGATTTCCCCGGAAACCAAAAAATGGATTACAAATCATTTTGCACACAAGTGGTATCGACTTAACGGGATTATTTGCTTGCACTAAAAGTTTTTTTGGGTTTACCGCCTTGCTGGGTGTGGTCTTTTGCCTGCTCCTTATTTTTTCTCTTGTTGGTGCGCCTGTAGTTAGGAAGACCGATTCGGGCGTGGGGTTGCGATCCAAAGTGAGCAGTAGTAAGTACAATTCCGGCACTCTGGGACGATTCGAGCGTATAGAAAACACAACTGGTGCTTTAATTGATGGTCATGCAACTAACGCAGCTAAATATCTATGTAATATTGTAGTTGAAAACCTGCTGAATCCGTGCAAGTGTCCCCAAGACAAGTTTTGCAAGTGCTGCCGGCCCATGTTCACCAACTACCTCAAGCGCAACTATCCGCAGGATATAGTGGATGAATCGACAATATCACTTGGCACCCAGCTCGTACACACGCCAAAGCACTCGTACACACCATCAAACAGCTCAGGCTCCTCAGGCTCCCCAGGCTCCATAGGATACTTAGGGACCTCGAGCTTTTCGAACCCCGAATGTCCATCAGGACCCACAGCAGCTTGCTGCAAGACCAAAGCGGAGCCATATGCACAGGCACAGTTAGAGGCAGAGTTACCGCCGGCACCGGCTGCTCTTGCGCAATCAAGCTGCTGCCTCTCCGGGCCGAAACAAGTTAGTCTAATAGAAAAGCCGAATTGCGATTGTGGGTGTGATTGCAGAGCTAAACTCGAGCTACTCATTCAGACCATCGAGCAGCGCATTGGGCAGCCGCTCAATATTGGAGGCGGCAGCGCGCCGTATGATGGCGTGGATCCGTCGGATTGGGTCGAGAGCATCCTGATGCCGTTTCCCTCGGTATTGTCCTCGGACACGCAGTCGATAAGTGACTCGGTCACAAGCAATGGCAACAGCTCGACGCGCGCGTCAACCCTTATCGAAGACTTGCAGTGCCAGCAGCCATTACTCAACGAGGCTGTGTCTGTGTTTGCTGCGGGCGTTGACCTGCCGGTTGTGTCGACCGGCGGATGCTGCGGGTCGACAGCTCCCAGAGTGCAAATAGTCGATGATTCTGCGAAGAGCCCGGCAGCAGCAGGTGGCTCGTCATGCTGTGCATCATTGAATCCGCCTGCCAAGAGCATGCTGCCTCCTTCCTCGTCTTCATCGGTATCAGTATCATTGTGCTGCGCGCCTTCCTCCGTGCCTGAGCCAAGCTCTGTAAAGCAAGCCCCGCCACAGACCAAATCCTGCTGCGCGCCAAATCCCACCAGCACCGCTATGCCATCGTCGTGTTGTGGTGGTAACGACGGCAGCACTGGTGGGCCGTGCCAGTGCAGCTGTAGGAAACGCAAGCGGCCGGAGGCATGGCAGCCAGGTGACCCAGATAACCCCGAGGTCGACGCTGACGGTGCGTTGGCGTGCAGTTGCGGGTGCCAGAAGCCATTCGAGGAATGTATGGACTGTTTCGAGGACCTGTGCGAGGATGTGCTGTTGAGGTCAAAGTTTTAGCACACTTTTCCCTTTTCATTTATTTTTAAAGCGCTTGGATTGGCTTTTCCCTCCGCCAATTTTTTTTTGTGTTCCTTAATTTTTACAGCAAGCGATTTGGCCAACGCATACACCTCAGATAAATCTTGATATTATCTCACCACATCAAACATAAGGAAACCAAGTATGAGTGTCCGCAGCTCATGAGTGCGGACTATGTTGCTAATTATGAGAGTACAGCTATTCTGGTGGCGTACAAATCGCACATATCACAGCGCTTCAACTGACAGTTGAAATATTTGGTTGATGTCACACTTAAGTGTATCATATCGCTCCCTGGCCCTTTTCTTCACGTCAAGAACGAGGGTGGTCTTACTGAGAAGGAAATTCGGCAGCTGATTAGCAAGGGAATAAGAATCCCAGCGGGCAACATAAAAAGGGATATTCTCTCTGCTACGACCAACAGAGCTGGCAAACAGATCAATACCCAGCAGATATCAGACCCTGTGCTTCGCGATGGGATAGAGCGCCTGATAGAGAGGATCTTTGGCGCATAGCCCCGAAAACTACAGTTTCGGCGACAAGGGGCTCCGGTACGACTCTGCGGCCAATGCGATAAACCACATTGGGGCTTTTGTCAAGGTCTTCCGGCTTTTAAATGTCAACAAGGCTGTGCACTCAATTTCCCTTTTCCCGATGAGGACATCTGTTGTACCAGGGTTTACGACAATCTACAAGAACATCCTTGTACTGAGTTTTTTTTCTGTCTCAAAGAGCCAACTCAAAGCGTTGCACAAGGATAAGCTTTGCCTTAATATTGACCTCCTAGAAATTCCATCTCAGAGGAAGCTCTTTAGCCAAATCACCAGGATAAATTTGGTCTCTATTTTGTGATATCTCTTGTTGGCCGTTTACACTTTATTCTCGAGAGGTCAAAAACCACACAAATTCGGAGGACTTATTCGTACAGATGGCGTTGCAATTATCGTATTTCTTGACTCAAGCGCAAACACAAAGGCTAAGAAGCTCGAGGCCGAGAAGATCAAAGCCAAGAAGGATTCACAGTCTCAGAAAGGTTCTGGCGATACGGACAACAGAAACAACAGCAACAGCAACGACAGCAACGACAACACCAGCAACAGCAATAGCACCAGCACCAGCACTAGCAACAAAAACAGCAATGGTGTACTCCGCAGTAAGAATGCTTCCACTCCCGAATACATTGATACTTTGATACTTTGCCTAAACCTTATCATTCATGGTATTGTTGATAAAGCAGCTTTTTGTGATCCTGGTCGCAGAGATATGTTATATTGTCTGGGATATAAAAGCAGCTACAAAAGGGGTGAGAAAGTTATATTCAGCTATACCAGGAATTCAGAGGCTAATAAATGACGTGAACGCGTTTTTCGACGGATCCACAAAAATGCGAAAAAGGTATTCCAGCTTGATCCCGCAAAGCTCGCCAAAGCGAAAACAAATGGTCAGTATACGTCTGTTGAGGATGCCGAGCGCGCGCTCAACCACCTTGGCTCCAGAATACTTGCTTGCAAGTTATATGTCGAGTACCTCCTTGAGCGCCATAAAGGGATAATTTCTTTTGGCAGAACATTACCACAACACGCAGACCCTCAGCAAAAGTCAAAAGTACGACAGCAGCAGCTCAACCGACCCCTTGCACCGCAAGCTCCGCTATATTTCTTTTGTTAACAGAAAGCGCGCCGACGTCGAACTCGCAAAATCTTTGCGTGCAAAATTTGGCCCAGGTCCGGTCCTTATTCTTGGAAATTGGACCCAGGTATGACCCGTTACCATGAGCCAATCCGTGGCAAGGGGCTGCGGGAGATGCTAACATCCCAGTGATTCACTGTTTACTTGATCGACAAGTATTGCACCTCAACGTTTTGCCTACTGTGTGAGAGTAGGATGGAGAAGGTTCACAAAACCGATAATCCTCGTCTATAGAATCCCAAGCATAAGCACCACATCGCAATGACACCAGGTAGCCGCAACAGGCATACATACAATTCTGGAAGTAAAAAACCTCGCCAAATTCTATGCCACGGCCTGCTCCAGTGCACAATGGAAGACTGCCTGCAAACCTTCAGGGCCGACGGAGCCAAGATCAAGAATGGCGAAAAAGTGCCACCAGGCAGACAGAAGTGGAATCGTGACATGGCCATGGTGTTAAACTTTCGCATTATTCTTAATGCCTCGCTTACAGACGAGCGTTCTCTTCGTTTCTTGGGCAAAAAGGCATTGTTAGGGTCGACTGAAGCCGAGTCTACAGGGACGCTTAAGCCAAAGCCCAAGCCCAAGCGTGTGCGCAATAATACATCTTCCTCTGCTTCTTCTCTTCAAAAGAAGCAGCGAACTGATTAATATCGTCAACCATAGTGCTCTATTGCCACTAGTTTCTAAACACTTTATCTGGGGAAGGATGTCGTTTTGAAGTATATTTGTAGCCTCATTCTTTTCCTATAGTGTAGATTTGTATTTTTTGAGTTAAAGGTACTTTTTTTGCATCGTCTCGTCCCACTTCAGCTTCTTTTTTAATTCTCATTCTTCTCTTTCACACTTTTGCTTTTTTGAATTTCATTTTTAATTTCCTTTCCATTATTATTATCTGTAATCATTATTTTCTCTTCAATAATCTCTTTTTTTTCTTCCTCATATACACAACAATTTTTATACTAAAAAACTAAGAATAATAATACAATAGACATGGTCCAGAGCGACTTGGACAGGCAAATCGAGCAGCTTCGGCGATGCGAAATCATATCGGAGAACGAGGTCAAGGAGCTATGCAACAAGGCACGCGAAATATTTATTGAAGAGAGCAACGTGCAGCGCGTTGACGCGCCAGTGACGATTTGCGGCGACATTCACGGACAATTCTACGACCTGCAAGAGCTATTCGCAGTAGGTGGCGAGTGCCCATGTACCAACTACCTCTTCATGGGCGACTTTGTCGACCGTGGATTCTATAGCGTCGAGACATTTCTCTTGCTGCTGGCCTTAAAGGTGCGGTACCCGGATAGGATATCCTTGCTTCGCGGAAACCATGAGAGCAGGCAGATTACGCAGGTGTACGGGTTCTACGACGAATGCATGCGGAAGTACGGATCGGCGAATGTATGGCGGAACTGCTGCGAGGTGTTTGATTACATGAGCTTGGTAGCGATTATTGACGACAAGATCCTGTGTGTCCACGGCGGGTTGTCGCCGGTCATTAACACGGTGGACCAGATTCGGACGATTGACCGGAAGCAGGAGGTACCGCATGAGGGTGCCATGTGTGACTTGCTATGGTCCGACCCCGAGGACATCTCCGGCTGGGGACTGAGCCCGCGCGGCGCCGGGTATCTGTTTGGTGGCGACGTCGTCCGGTCATTCCTTCATACAAATAACCTCGATCTAATCGCCCGAGCGCACCAGCTGGTGATGGAAGGGTACAAACATATGTTTGACAAGACCTGTGTCACCGTGTGGTCGGCACCCAACTACTGCTACAGGTGCGGTAATGTGGCTGCTATCCTGGAGTTTGACGAGAACTTGGGCTCCAATTTCAAGATCTTTGAGGCTGCGCCGCAGGAGGCCCGCGGAACGCCAGCGAAAAAGCCAGCACCAGACTACTTTTTGTAATTATCTGATGAACAGTCAAGTCAGTCTATTTTTTCTTTTTCGTTGCTCTTGTCGCATTGTGTGGTCAAAATAAACATTATTAACACTAAGCAACAATCGGCTCTCATTACTGATGGCGGCGCCGAGCCATCCGGCTGTGCTAGCTTTGGGTGCGCGACGACACGTGCTCGATATTGCGCAGCGAGCTGCGGACAATCTTGCCTGCCGGGCTGCGCGGAATATGGCTGATGACAGCAAACCCGCCCCTCAGCCACTTGTACCTCGCCACACGCTCATGCAGCCAATCAACAATCAAGCGCGCACGCCTATCCTGGTCTTCCTTGCCGCCAGCCTTGTTCCTCAAAACAATATACGCCTTTGGGATCTCCGTCGCCTGCTCATCGTCGTAAACAGCCATGACCACGGCATCCTCGACATCCGGGTGTTCAGCCAAAATACCCTCCAGCTCCGAAGGCGCGACCTGAAACCCCTTGTACTTGATGAGCTCCTTTTTGCGATCAGTAATGTAGAAGAACCCGTTCTGGTCAAAGTACCCAATGTCACCAGTATGTAAAAACCCGTCAGAGTCAAAAATATCCTCTGTAGCCTTGGGGTTATTGAGGTAGCCCAGCATGATGTTTGGACCACGGAAACATAGCTCGCCTGGGGTTTTGCATCCCAACAGAGTGCCTGTGTCGTCGATGACCTTGGCCTGGCATCCAGCGAGGAGAATGCCGATGGATGCCGGGTTGCAATGCGACGTAGAGAGCATAGTCGTGGCCGGGCTCATCTCGCTCATCCCATACCCTTGCACGATGCGGACGCCCGGAAGCCGAGCCTCCGTGGTCTCAATAAGAGTGGGACTCAGGGCGGCGCCGCCCGAAAGCACCGTATGCATAGACGTAAGGTCAAACTCGTCCACGTGCGGGTTCTTGGATAAAGCGCAGACAATTGGCGGTACAAGGTACCCGTAGGTAATTTTAAAGTGCTGGATGGCTGAGAGGAACTTTTCAAAAGTGTAAGCCGCCATAATGACAATTGTGCCCCCTGGGCGACAGAACTGTGCAGCACGTAGGAGAGCCCGTAGGCGTGGCAGAAGGGCGCTAACCCAAGGAATGTCTCGCGGGTGTGTGCGCCCGAGTCGAACTGCTTGATCCCGTTGATCTGCATAGCGTTAGCAACCATATTGCGATGCGTCAGCAGCACGCCCTTGGGTCTGCCCGTGGTTCCGCTGGAGTAACACAGGTACGCGGGGATTTTCGCGTAATTTTCCCGCCTCGTGTTGAAAAAATAATCATCCTGTGTTCCTGTCTCCTTGATTATTTTCAAAATCGAATTCGCCGACATGCTCTTGGACCCGTCCATTGTCAAAATATGCTCGACCGCGTGGCTGGAGTGCGCGAGTGCGCGGTCGACTGTGGGTTGGAGCCCTTCGCCAACAATGATCATCTTGCAGCGCGAATCCATTAGTTGATGCGCTAGCTCCCTGGGCGTATACATTGGGTTGGCTGGTGTGCATGTGGCGCCTGCAGCAACGATGGCGTAGGCGGCAATCGGGTAGTTCATGCCGTTTGCGG
>NW_026251521.1:0-46829 GCF_025024165.1 Kickxella alabastrina | reverse complement strand
GCCAGATCCATGCCGATTTCGCGCGTGGCGCCGGCGCCCACACGTATCGTGCTGGTGGCCATTTCAAAAGCATACTCGGGCCGTGGCGTCTCCTGCGTATTGTGACGCTTGCTGCTGCCTTTGCTGTTACATGTGTGCTTGTGTGTGACACCCATGCGGCCTGGAGTGGCCGGGCATGTGCATGAGCTGCCTACCATGCGCATTAGGTTGGTGACAGACTTTGCTGAGTGTCGAATTGATGAGGCCATGTCCAATCTGTATTTGCTTGACTTACAGCGTTTAAGGAAGGAATGATGGAGGATATGGTGGTGCGGTTTTCGGGTGTGGATAAGCGCTTGTCGGCCTGAGCGTTTTTATAGTCGATGGGATGCTCTTTCTTTCGGGGGGGGTTTTTTAAAATGATGTGTTCGGCCAATTTTCATTTTGGTTCACACACTTCAAATGGCACTTCAAATGATAGCCTGCATAATGGTCATGTGTTATTGCATTATTGATCCATGCTCTTGCGTGTGCCCTCATCCCAATTCCAATATCCCAGAGACAAACGCAGAAGGGCCCGAGTTTGGTTAAACAAAGTTAAAACAACTATCCTGCTTGCTTGCTTGCGCTGGTCGATTAGATACATGAGTCAAAATCCAAATCAAATAAAAATAAACACGTTTTTATAAGCCCAAAAAAGAAAAAGATAAGCGAGAGAGAGAAAGATATATTTAGTGAGCGTCCTCGCGGTGGGAGATATAGTCAATAGCCTCCTTCACGCTGGTGATCTTATCAGCCTCATCATCGGGAATCTCCACCGAGAACTCCTCCTCAATCGCCATAACAACCTCTACAGTATCCAGGCTATCCAGACCCAGGTCCTTGTTGAAATCAGCCACCGCCGACATCTTCTCCTGGTTAACCTTGTCGAAATCCTGCAGAACCTGGAAAATACGGCTCTGAATGTCATCGCGAGACAGAGCTCCACCAGCAGAGTACCAGCGAGTCATGGAGGGCATGACGAACTTGGCGCTGATCGCAGTTTGGCGGGGCACGGCGACGCTAGTGCGCAGAGCGGCGGTGGCGGCAGTGCTGAGACGGAGAGACGCAAGGCGGAACATATTTTAGAAGGATAGAAATTTAAATAGGATGGATTGGATTTTTATACAAGGATGTAAAACGAAATTCTATTAAAAAAATATGTGGAAAGAAAAGAAAAGTAAAAAATCGTATTATGTTTGCTGCAAATTGAAACAACGAAATTCAAATTCGCAAGATTGCACGCTAAAAAATAAATTAAAGTGTTGGCTGATGTTTTATAACACAAGCACATTAAGCATTGCTTGCTTGCTTATCACAATTCGCACTTTTTTCCATCTCAAAAAAATTAACCAAAACGTTAATCTTGGATTTGAATCAGCAATATAAAGGTCATGTGCAGCGAAGGAAAATATCCCGCAGCTTTGAGCTATATATATGGTCCTACTCTCCGAGATAAAAAAGCACATTCTTTATCATGAATGGATTGCCCTATACACCCTAATAACGCGCGTGTGAACAAAAGAAATATACACCACACAATTCCTGATTGCGCTGTGTGACGGTAAATAACGGAAGAGCGATAAGAAAAATAATCAAAACTTAAAAAAAAGAGAATATAACTTTCGAACTTGAATTATTTTTTCTGTATTTTATCTGACCGCACACACCTTCCTCCCCTTTCTTTTCTTGTTTTTCTTTTGTTTCTGTTTCGTAAAAAGAGTTGTCTTTTGTATCCCGCCCAACCTGTACTCTTCTTCAATTACACACACCACTTATATTTATCTATTATGTTATCCGCCGCTTTAAACCTGCAAAAGCAGCGCAGCCTCCCGATGTCACGCACCGCTATGCGGGTGCTGACTCCGACCACCACCCGGCACGCGGTTAACTACAGCAGCCAAGTAAAGCCTCCTCTTGATCCCGAGTGGGTCAAGCTTGCCACTAAGGAGTGCAAGGGCAAGGACCCCAAGGAGATTCTCACATGGGATACACTCGAGGTAAATATACAGCCAACGAACAAGCAGCACATGGCAAAGCAAAAATATTCAAAGGCAACAAAAACTAACAGACCATAGTTTTAATTTTCTTTCATATAGGGGATCCCTGTCAAGCCTGTCTACACCGCCGCCGACACGGTGGGCCTCAAGGCCGAGCTCCCTGGCGTCTACCCCTACACGCGTGGGCCCTACGCTACAATGTACACGCACCGCCCGTGGACTATCCGGCAGTACGCCGGTTTCAGTACCGTGGAGGAGAGTAACCGCTTCTACAAGGCCAATCTGGCAGCCGGACAGCAGGGTCTCTCTGTGGCCTTTGATCTGGCCACGCACCGCGGGTACGATTCCGACCACCCGCGTGTCGTTGGGGACGTTGGAATGGCTGGTGTCGCCATCGACTCAGTCGAGGACATGAAGATCCTGTTTGACGGGATCTCGCTGAAGGACGTATCCGTGTCTATGACTATGAACGGCGCTGTGCTGCCGATCCTGGCTATGTACATTGTGGCGGCGGAGGAGCAGGGCGCCGCACTCGACGAAATGAAGGGCACGATTCCAGAACGATATCCTGAAGGAGTTCATGGTGCGCAACACCTTCATCTACCCCCCAGAGCCCTCGATGCGCATTATTGGCGATATCTTTGCGTTCACGGCCAAGAACATGCCCAAGTACAACTCCATCTCGATCTCCGGCTACCACCTGCAGGAGGCTGGCGCCAACAGCGTCCTCGAGTGCGCCTTCACGATCGCCGACGGTATCGAGTACGTGCGGCGCGGAATCTCCGCTGGCATGACGGTCGACCAGTTCGCCCCGCGGCTGTCGTTCTTCTGGTGCATTGGCATGAACTTCTACATGGAGATCGCCAAGTTGCGCGCGGCACGCCGGCTATGGGCGCACCTGGTAAAGGAGAAGTTCAACCCGAAGAACCCCAAGTCAATGATGCTGCGGACACACTCACAGACCTCCGGCTGGTCGTTGACCGAACAGGATCCGTACAACAATGTCGTGCGCACAACTGTCGAGGCCATGGCTGCGACGCTCGGCGGCACCCAGTCGCTGCACACGAATGCCCTGGATGAGGCCATTGGCCTGCCGACCAAGTTCAGCGCCCGCATTGCGCGTAACACGCAGCTGATCCTGCAGGAGGAAGCTTGCATTCCGCGCGTGGCCGACCCCTGGGCTGGCTCATACATGATGGAGTCCCTGACCAACGATGTCTACGAGAGCGCGCTTGAGATTATCAACGAGGTCGAGGCGCTCGGCGGCATGGCCAAGGCGATTGCCTCGGGAATGCCCAAGATGCGCATTGAGGAGAGCGCTGCCAAGCGGCAGGCGCAGATTGACTCTGCACAGACCGCCATTGTTGGTGTCAACAAGTACCGCGTCAGCGATGAAGACGCCAATGATGGCAAGGTCGAGGTGCTGTCGATTGACAACCGCGAGGTCCTCAGGGGGCAGTGCGAGAGGCTGGACAGGCTGCGGAAAACCCGCGACGAGGCCGTGGCGCAAAAGTCCCTGGATGCCATTACCCGTGCTATGGAGCAGCCCGGAGAGAACCTGCTTGCCCTGGCTATGGATGCCGCGCGCGCACGCTGCTCTGTTGGCGAGATCTCGCATGCCATTGAGAAGGTTGTTGGTCGCTACAAGCCCGAGGTCAAGCTGGTCAGCGGCACGTACAAGGCTGAGTACGCCAAGGCGCAGGACCCCAATGGCTCCGATCCCATCGCCGAGACCATCGCCATGTCTGATGAGTTTGCTGCCAAGTGGGGCCGCCGCCCGCGCGTGCTCGTTGTGAAGATGGGCCAGGATGGCCACGATCGCGGCGCCAAGGTTGTTGCCTCCGGGTATGCTGATCTGGGCTTTGACGTCGATGTCGGTCCGCTGTTCCAGACCCCTGCCGAGGCTGCTCGCCAGGCGGTGGACTCTGACGTCCATGTCATTGGTGCCTCTTCACTGGCTGCTGGACACAAGACGCTGGTGCCGCAGCTGGTCGAGGAGCTGCGCAAGCTTGGCGCCCCCGAGATCATGGTCATTGCTGGCGGCGTCATCCCCAAGCAGGACTATCAGTTCCTGTTTGACAACGGCTGCGCGGCTGTCTACGGCCCTGGAACCCGAATCCCCGATTCTGCCCAGGACATGATCCGCAAGGTCGATGCCATTCTGAGCAAGTCTGAAGCCTAGAGGCTCGAATAAAGTATTTTCTTTCCGCTTCCCAACATATATACAAACAAAAAACAAACAAACAAAAACAAACCACCACCTTATGTAAAGATAAATAAAGCTATTTTTCCAATTATTCTATTTGCAAAAGAATCAAAAATCAAAAAGACACCCTCTCTACACACGGCCATCGATAAACTTATCCAGGAACTTTGTCGGCTGAGGCACCTGCTCGTTAGAGTCAAAGTAACGCAGTACATGGCTGTACTGCTTCCACACGTTGTATGTCTCCTCGAACTCAATCCTCCCCTTGAACAAAAGCACATCGATGGTGCGTGGGTCTGACACAAAGCGGTTCTTCTCAAAATGCTCGCGAATCTTTGAGCGCACAACCGATTGCGGCAGGGACAAATGGTAGTCTATCATGATTTGCGGCACATTCTTCTGCCACAGCCGGTACAGGTGGATTGCCCGGAGGCGCGCTTCCGCCAGCGAAGACGATGATTTTGTGACCAACGGTTGAATGAGCGGCATTTTTTTGAAACGAAAACGAGGTGGATGTGGTTTTAAAGTAAATAAAAGAAACTTGGATTTAGAGAGAGTTGAGCAATAAAATGAAGTAAAATGAAATGAATTGGACGCAATAAAAAGATAAAAGAGTGCTAAAAAAGAGAGAAAGCGTGACCATGATAACCACCAACTTTCACCTAGTACGACCCGCCTTTTTTAAAAAAGATGTGATCAAAAAGATAATCTAATCTGGGAAAGGAGGGAAAGTGGGTTATGTTTCTCACGTTGTTTTTTCCTCTTTCTTCCTCATAGCCGCTTCAAGTTGATCCGACGGTTGTCCTTTTCCCGTTTCCTATTGGCAGCGTTGGATTTGGTATCTCTGTATCCAACTGGTGGCAATTTAACCTGCGCCGATACACTCTGCAGGCCAGTCGCCGGCGAATCCAAGTTTCCCGATCCCTTATTAATTTCCACCGCTGCCGCTCCCGTAGCAACCGCGCCCCTGGTACCCCTTTTCATCGCATGTATCTCCGTCATCAACCTCGCATGCTTAGCGTACTCATCGTACCTTTCCAAAAGCAGCTTCCCAGCCTCCTCATTCAACGCCGACTCTGGGTTCGGATATATCAACAGGCACTTTACAGTCACCAAAACATGTTCAATACCGTAGTGCTTCTGCCAGTCCTTCTTCAAAGTGCTCACACAAATCTCACCGTGTTCTGAAATATTTGGGTGAAAGATCTTGGTCATGAAAATGCCTTTGGGCGGTGTTTCGGGAAAGCGCTCGTCGATGGTTAGCCGGACGTGGAACTTTCCGCCCTCATAGGGTGTGTCTGTGGGTCCGTCAATGCACGCGTTGATCTCGGTGAGAGTATCCTCGTTGACGGTGATGTGGATGCCTTCGGGCGGGGTGGTTTGCAGTTTGTTGAGCTCGTTGACGAGCCGCCGGAGTGTCGATGCTTTAAGACGCTGCGACTAATGGAAGTGGGTGTGAGGGTGGATGTGGATGTGGTGGAGGGGCGCGTGGGTTAGCTGCTGGTGCTATGGTGTGCTGTGTTGGCCAGGCTGCGAGTGGCTGCGTGAATTGAACGACAAATTACCATTTTCCAGCTCTTTGGGGTCTTCGTTGTGAATTAGGAAAGAAAAAGAAACAACACAAAACTGGACTTGAACACAAGACCGATTGACCCTTTCCTGTTTGTTTTTGGCTCGCACGCTCTCCGTTCTATTGTTATTTTGCATTTATCTTACATTTGATCAAGGGTGAGTGACGCAGCAATAAAACAGTCGATTTTCACCTTCTTTTCCGAAGCCAATTTTAAATTTTCCCACTTTTTCCCTGGCCTTTGCATTTCATAGTTACACCCTGCCGAATTCTTCTTTCTAATACCCCCTTTTACTCTCTCCTTTAATACTGTCGCTCGATGACCACCTCCAACACAGTCGCAACGTTGCCAGAGGAGCTGTACATACTGGTTTTCAAGCAGCTTCTTGGATTCCGGGATGTCTGCGAATGCAGCAGGGCAAGTTTTTCCTCAACCCTCATTTAATTTTTTTATTCGAGCTGAAATACATATTTTCCTTTTTACATAGCCAGCCGCTAAGCAAAAACAAGGATACTTCAATTTTTCAATCATACGATATCATATTAGGTGTGTCGACGATGGCGCGTGTTTGCAGACAGCGATCCTGTCTGGGGCGCGCTTCTCCGCCAAAACCTTGTCAACACAAGCGACGACGATCTCTGCAACCACATTGACAACAGCCACGCGAGGCTTCCCAAACACAAGCGCATATTCGCCACCTGGTACCAGCGCTATCGCGGATTCACAGACAGCTACACGCGTATGCGGCGGGCGGTCCAAAAGCTCGAAATGTGGGCGCACGACCACAGCCCGCAGCTCCTGCGCAGCCTGTCCCCGGGGCTTGGCTGGATGGGCAGCGAGTCCGTGCCTGTGAGAGAGCTCCTGCGTGTCGTCAGTGATTCCCCAGCCATGCGTGATTTCCTCATGGCCTACCATATGCATGACGGCCAGCGGCGCCAGGAGCGATTTCTGGATTTTGGGCTGTTCGGGTCCTATCTGTGCTATGGTGAGTTCTGCTCGCTTTCTTGGCTGTCTTCGCGTATGCTGCAGGTTGTCGCCATGGGCCAGTTCAAGATCCTGGTGTTCGCCTGGTGCAATGCCACGAGGAACTATCTGGGCATTCTAGTCGACTGCCCTGCGAGCTGTACGCAGCAGATCCTGCATCATGTTGTTCAGCTGCAGCCGCAGAGCTTCAGGTTTGTCGACAAGGGTCTGTTTGGCGACTTCTTCTCCGCATACGTCGATGCCCTGGCTGACGGCCACCATGACATTGACAACGGTGTCATCTGCATGATGCCGAACTGCGGGCCCAACACCAGCACCAGCGTCTCCCACGGTATCCGCACAACCGTCTCCGTAATGTTCTGCTCCGACGAAACCTCGCGTTTCCGCGTCTACCGCTACCAAGTGACCTTTGAAATCGTCGATCCTGAGGAGCTTGGCTTTGATTCTGTGCAGTTGAAGGACCGCCATTGGCTTGTGCATTATAGCGACGAGCAGCTTGCGCAGAGTGGTGGGCCTGGGGTTATTGGCCAGTTGCCGGTTCTTTCAAGGGAGTCGCCGTATTATAGGTATTGCTCGAGGATGCAGGATGAGGAAGGTGGGCCTGCGGTGGTGGCGTTTGAGGGCCATTTCACTATGGTTCCTGGGACTCTGGAGGAGCCGCTGGGCCAAGATATGATCTTGTTTGTGCCGTATGTAGAGGTCCCCATGCCTTTGGAGGTACTCTAGTCACTTGATATTACCCCCATACGTGTTACTTACTATGAGATCACCTTTAGATTCTTGGAATAACTAATTTCTTCCCATTGTTTGTTCTTGTGGTAAAACTAGATATATTATTATTTTTAATTTTTGCATCTACCATTTATTTCAAAAAAGAGTATGAGCCAACGACCCTTAAACAGAGACTCTGATCCTAAGCGGGTGCGTTTTGCTCCCGGAAGCAGCTC
Source organism: Kickxella alabastrina (assembly GCF_025024165.1). Taxonomy (NCBI): domain Eukaryota; kingdom Fungi; phylum Kickxellomycota; class Kickxellomycetes; order Kickxellales; family Kickxellaceae; genus Kickxella; species Kickxella alabastrina. Next base: position 39,103 of record NW_026251521.1, on the reverse strand, counting down.
CCGACCGCAGCAAACCCCCAAAGCAAACGTGTCATTTTATGGCAACGACATCCCAGTATCTGCGCTAAACGACGAGTACAGCGAGTACAGTGACGACAACGATGCACTCGAGGCTGACATTACAAGCAGCCGGCGGCGAGCCCGTCGAGTCAACATGGACGGCTACAACAGCGATGCCAGCGACCAAGACGAAGTTGGAAACCAAAGCGACCTCAGCGACGAAGCAGACGAACTAGGCGAAAATCCCACCAGAGAAGATTTAAATAACGAAATCGAATCAAACGATGAGGATATGTTTGTGGACTCTTCTGGTGCTGTGCCAGAAGGGGAATCCTCTTTGGCGGCCAAAAAGAAGCGCAAGAGGTTTCTTGATATTGCTGATATTGAGGGCCAGGAGATGAGCTCGACTTCGCGCGTGGAAGGTGGGTTTGGAAGTTCCAGTGACCGCAAGGGTAAGCGGGCTGAGGGCGGGGATTCGGAGGACGATGAGGGTGAAGGGAAGGTGAGGATCGAGGCTTTCAACATGAAGGATGATTTAGAGGAAGGTCAGTTTGACGCCAATGGGAATTTTGTCTGGAACAAGAAGGACCCACAGACATACCAGGACAGCTGGCTCGACGGGATCTCCAAAACAGCCATTGAGCGCGCGCGCGAATCCAAAGCCAAACAAGATAGGGAACCTCCCCAAAATAATTATTCCAACAGCGGGTCCTCGACTGCTGTGCCCTGGGACACAGTATCTAACGATGATATTTCCCTGGCGATTATTAATTTACTGCAGCCGCGCGAAACCGTGCTGAATGCTTTGGCGAGGATCGGCGGTCCGAAGAAAAAAGTCAAGAATAAGTGGAGCAAAAAGGCCAAGGCCAAGGCCAAAGCGGCAACAGATGAGGACGGGGGTGATGGGGAGCAGGAGAGGGAGAGGAGAGGGGCGATTGAGCAGTTGACGGAGCTCGCTGACCGCGCAATGGCCAGGGGTCTGGTCAATATTTATGACGAAACGTATGAGCAGCTTGTGCGCCAGATGCGCATGGCTAACCGGATTGGAGATGACTGGGAGGTCGGGTCATTTCTGCCTACGCTGGCCATGACATTGACACCTGCAACCGCATATGCTCCCTCTGGTGCTGGTGACGGGGGAGAAGCCGGAGGTCTTCTTGACGACCTGGATGATCTCATTTAGGCAGTAATTTGGCTTTACGAGTAAAAATATAATATAGCTTTTGACAGAAACAATTGATATTACAAATAAAATTCATTACAGAAATGAAAAACACTGTGCACCGCAGCAGGTATAGTTACCCGTTGATAAACCACAAGATGAGGCCGGCGTATCTACAGTAATGATCGGCTTCCAGAACCTTGTTCACTTCGCTGTTCAGCTCGTCCCTGTAAATGCGGCCAACCTTGCATCTGGTGAATTGACGACAGGCAATCGCAAGCAGCGCGGCAATCTCAGCCACATTCTCCTTCCGAAATCCCGCGTCAACATGAAACCCCAAGTTCTGGAAATACTTGCCAAAAACGCCATTAGAAGCGTACATATAATTGACCAGTTCAGTGTCACTCTTGCCATCAATAGCAGGCGCGTCATTAGACAGCTCGCAGTTCAGACTGCGCAGATGAGGCGCGCGCTGCAGAACTGTGACAATATCTGCAAAATTCAGCGCGCAATCAGCAATGTGGATAATCTGAATGGTGCTGAACATCGAGTAAGTCCGCGCTGCGCTCATGAATGTGGATCCGGGTAGCTTGCCGCGGAATTCAAATCTGACAATTAAACTGGAAGTGGTGGCCGCCGCCATGGTCCGAGACAAAAACGCATCGACATCGGACAATGGTGTCAATGTGCGGGCATGTGTGACGGTGTCGAATTTTTCGCCGATGGATTGCAGGCGAGCAAACCTGGCGGTGTCTGCGAAAATACAGTATCTAGTTGCGATGTCCACGAATTCAGAATCAATGCTGATGCTCAGCTTTTCGAGCGTATCGCTATTGCCCCTGAAAAGAACATCATCGTCGAACGGGTACCCACTATCAAAGTCGAGCAATTGGAGCTTTAGAAAGTGCACTATGCGCCCGGCGGAACGCCTCACCGGTTCTGTTGCTGCTGGGGTTCACCGTATGTCTGTGTACGTCCCGCGATAAACAATGGACTCCAGATGTGGGTAAACCACAGGCTCTCCTTGGCTGTTGTAAAGTAACAGTTCTGCATTGCCCTTGTTCAAATCCGAAACCTTCAGCTTCCTGAGCGACTTGGAATTTTGGCGAATGCACTCAATAAACCGCGTATTCTGAACTGCGCTTCCAAATGAAATATGAGTAATGTCGAAGAAACCTGGCTGAGTGAGAGCCAGCGGCCAGCTGGGAAACAAGTAGACCGGGGGATGAACAAGGCTGAATTTGATTTCAATGTTGGCACAGGTCTTGGACATGAATGCGGAGCGCCAAGCGTGGTAGCAGTGGATGATGGCTGATGTTAGCCTCGGGTTGCTTTCATAGTCGGACCGGTTGGTATTCAAGTGGGATACGACAACGGACCCAATGATGGACCAGGGCAAGGTTTGGAATGTGGAATGTGTACTCATCTTTGTTAAAAAATAAGAGTGTGGATAAAATGAATTGTAGAATAGATACAGAGAGTAGAGCAAGCACTGAGGAAAAAAAGGACACGGCTGAGAGAATATATGGTTTGAGAACTGCTGCTCTGCTGCGGACGAAAAAAAGGTCTGGACATGCTTCTTCCATGTATACTGGTGGTCAGAATTTTATTAAAAGAATAGCCAAAAAAAAGCTTTCATGTATTTCTATGCGCGAGCTGTTTACGTGTGGGGATCGACATTATTGCAGCTCTGTGAACAATGCTTTTTTTGGATCTGTTCATTTAAACAAAAAAGGAAATCATTTATGCTTTTAGGGGCTGAAAGTCAGGGGTAGGAGGGGGCTTGTGCACATTTCCCCTGTTTTGCTTCTTTTTTTGGGGAGGTCCGTTTCTCCCGTCATTTTTGTTTTTGCTCAGCTGAACATGCCATTCGGCCTGTCTGCAATTTTCTTGACGATATTGCGCGCCTGCCACATTGCGATCGAGTACAAAAGAAAAAAGCAAATGCAACCGGCCTATGGCCTATGGTCTGTAGTCTATAAACTTTGGATTGTAGACCGTGAACCATGCACTTATGGACTATGGACTATGGTCTGGTAGAATAAAACAATGATTTAGACTATAACCATAAAGGGGTTTTATCTTAGTGTTTGTGCTCTCGCTCATTGTTGTTTGCACTCAGAACAGAACGTGTTAGGGGGGAAGGCTAATTTATTAACCATGTAATGCTAGCGTTGGGGAAACATTGCGTGGCTTTTTTGTGTCGAACGCTGCATTGCGCAAAGTGATGGCGTGGTGAAAGAGGTGTTTTCAGTTATATTTTTGTAGAACAATTTATTTCTCACCCGCATCCAAGTGTCATTTATTCAAATACAGCTCCAAATTTAAAACACAAGAATAAAAATAGAATATCAATATACAAAGCGGAAACCTGGCTTGTCAAACCCCATCTGCTGCTGTTGGTCGTCCAAACAGCGGTTCCTGCGTCCCATGTTAATGCGCACAACAACACAAGCAAGAATTCCCAAGGACAGGATTCCAATGTTGACCGAGTGCCCAATGGCAAAGCGCGGCGCATCCCAGTTTAAAAACACATTCGATGCCACAAATCCTGACGAAGAGCCCATAAATACTGTGAGCGTGGACGCGACAGCAGAATTAGCCACGGTCTGCGAATTTGCTGTGACAACCCACCCAGGCAAAATTCCTTGTCCAGCAAACGACCCAGCACCAACAAGACACAAGCCAAAGACCCGTACAGGCACACTGAGTGCAGCAATCATGACTATACTTCCCGTCAGGGCAACACTCATGACCAAGCACCCTGCAACCCAATGGCTGCGACACACCTTGACGATTTGCCCAGCAAATGATAGGGCAACGGTGCCACACGCCGAGGGCAGGGCACTCATGACCTGCGCTTGCGTTGGCGAGAATCCCATCTTGTTGATGACCTCGGGTGCAAACACTGACAATGAATTGCAGGCTGCACATGCTGCAAAAGTCCCAAATACCATGCACCACAATTGCCAGTCTGCCAGAGCCCGCTTAGTATCCTTCATTGCCAAGTTCTCTGATCCTCCCAATGTTTTCTCTTTGCGCTTATACGACACTATAAAATCCTTCTCTTCTTGTGACAGAAACGAGCACTTTTCCGGATGATCGTGGAAAATAAAGTAGCCAAAAAACGCAACTACAATGGTGATGAGACCTTCGAGAATAAACACCCACTGCCAGTGGCTGATGGTCGGATGGTCAATGTGCGATAAGGCAGAGGCCAGGGGACCCGAAAACACATTGGCCAAGGGAAAGCTCAAATAAAAAAAGCCAACACGCGTTGTTAGCTTACGCTTGGGATAGAAAAACGACATCATAAGCAGAATTCCAGCTGTGAATCCCGATTCAGCCATGCCCAGGAGCAGTCGCATCACATAGAGCTGTGTTTTTGTGTTAATGGCTCCCTGCAATGTGCACACAATACCCCAGGCAATGCCCAATGTTGGTAGCAGCCGAGATGCGCCAACACGTTTGAGCAAAAAGTTGGAAAACATCTCGAGTGAAAGAAACCCCACCGTGTACAAAGTCGCGGCAATGTTAAAGTTGTTATTGACCATCTCCAAATCCTTTTCTAGGCCGACAACCTTGGCAACGCCAATGGAGCCGCGGTCGCTTTGGGCCAAAATAGAAAGAACAATAGCAAATATTAGAATGCGTGTGTCAATCTTCCGACAATACTTATCCAGATTTCGCTTTTTGCTGGTTGAATTGTTGTCGCTGTCGTTAGCTTTAACCGCCGTAAAGGCTTTTTTATCTACAAGCTCGCTGTCGCTCTCCGAACCCTTTACAGTGGTGTTGGCGTCCATGTTCTTAGAATTTGACAACATTGAATAACACAAATAGTTGGAAAAGACGTAAAAAGATAAAGCTACGTGTGCAGAAATATAATGGATGACTGAGAAATAATAAATGTAATAAATTTAATGGAGGGAATTTGTCGGTTTGAACGGAAAAAAATTGGTAATTTCTGATCGCGCGCACATTTTCATACAAACAGTGGTAAAGTAAGATCGTTCTAATAAAAAATGTTTAATTGATAAACGATAGAAGCTAATAGGTTATTATCACAAGACGTATTATCAAAATTAAGGGTGATACTTTATCAAAGCTACAATATTATACTATTCTTTTCATTTTTCAACATATAATAATGTAAATAAAACAATTAAAGTTAAAAAGGCAGTACATACTAATTTATTATATATAAACTGGCCCCAATTTACGCACTATTTGATTAACTTTATAAAACAAAATAAAATAAAATAAAAACCATAAATAAATTGGGAAATTGGGAAAATCCAACAAAAGGATATGTATTATTATGTTTTGAAAACCCAACTGTTATAATAAGAGGGGGGTGTGAGGAGCACTAGTTATCTAGTGTTAGAAAAGTAGGGGTGATTTTATAAAAGGTTTTATTACTGATGTTTCTAAAATACTACTAACGCCGGCCTTGTCTTATATATGTGCGTTGTTGCCTTTGTTGTGCACATTGCCAAGCATGCGCTCCGTTGATGAGAATTGGATCTTCTGCAAGCAGACCAGTATCTTGGCAAGTCAATGTTGTGGTTTTCGCGTGCGTACGCGCATGCGTGTGCATTGCAAAATGGGGAGCTATTGGTTGATGGCGATCAACTGATTAACCAGTCTTGGCTGTTTAGTCACACAAACAATAAGTCACACAGTGACCAGAGCAATATTCTCTCTTCTCTTCACCTTTCACAGTGCATAGCACTTATTTATTAAATATAGTTTATATCATTATAGTTTATCTACACGTTCATAGAAAGTTCCTATATTCCAACAATATTAGTTTAAAACCTAAAAAAAAAGTAAAGAGAAAAAGAATGAGGATGAATGATGGTTTCCAAGGCATTGGCCATAAAAAATATTTTTTTAAACAAATGCGCGTTGAATTAAAGTAAAAAATGGTCACAATTATACTTTATAAAAAATAAAACTTTTGACCCTTTATTCCTTGTTTTCTTTTATTCTTTTTATTAATAAAGTTTTGATGGCGTAGGGGACTCAAAAGCAAAAAATATAATATAAGCAAAAAACGTGTCGTGCTGACTGCTGCTTGCATCAATAAATGGTTTGCTAGCCCAAATTTCAATAAAACAATAAAGTATATTAAAACAACATAATAAAAAAAGTAAAAACAAACCTAGCGCAGCAGTGGGGAGATGACCTCCCAGACTTCAGACTGGTGGTGCTTGCTACCGTGGCTTTCTGGAGCTAAGGGTTATTACCGGTGGGGCTGCCTTCAATCTTGCTCACCTCTGGTGGCTTAACTTTGTTGTTAAGGGCAGGGTGAGCAGACAGGAAAGAAACAGCCGCAAGGCAGCATTGGATCCACTATCCGCATCGCTGAGGCGGGATGATTTTTAAATAACTTGTCCAGGCCCATAGGTTTATAATTGGTCCCCACAAGGGAGTATGTTGTTTGGTACGCGTTCGATGTTTTCTAATTTTTTTCCCACTTAATTAATTCCAAAATAATATTCAAATATTATTCAAGTAAAAACAAACTATCATAGTTTTATTATATTATCCAATTGTTCGAGCATTTCTCGAGAGTTATCTCTAAGGCTTGAATTAATCAAATAGCTCAATGCCTCTTTGCTTAAATTCTTTGCTGAAATAGCTCTTTGCATTTTCGACTGTTCCATTCATGTTGCTGCACAATAATGTCTTTCGTATATGGTTTTTTTTTTTGCTAAACGATGCTGTAAATACGTCATCCAAATTCGTCATGGCTTAAAATAAAAAGCAAAATAGAAAGGCAATGGTTAGAAAAGGCATATAACAGTTTAAGTGTATTCTAATAGTTAAAATGATAATAATTGAAGGTAGAGCTAAAAAGAGGCTTGGTAGTGGTTTGGGACTTAGGACACAATATTTTTTTTTATATTTTTTATCTCCCACATTCGAATATTTGCCCTCAAACTGAGTCCACTCGTTTTTTTATTCCTTTACTAGGAGAGAAATGAAAAAACTGTTTATTGCTTTTTTTTGCTTTATGTTAAAAAAAACCATTATACAAGCTAAGAAATAAATGAAAACAGGCCATTTATATACTAAAAAGAAGCAAATAACCAAAATAACTTCAATTTAATTTCCAAAAGCAGCTTGGCACTGATACTTCCACACCAACCTACCCTCCGCATCCACTCTCCTTCGCTTAGCTCCAAAAGCCTCCCACTCCACTGGAGTTTCTGCCAAAGCAGCCAAAACCGCCGGTCTCATTGGATAATAAGGGTTTTCCAAGTACCTCAATTCCCTCTCGACAGCCACCGACGTCCCCCTAGCGCCAATCCCGCGAACCAAAGCCGAATACCCAACAGAGCCCATGCCCAATACAGCATTACCGCCAGCAGCCATAGCAGCGGAGGAAGCTTTCCTGGCATTTTCCTCCTCAACCATCCCACGCAGCGTAAACGGCGTCATTCCCTCCAGCCCCTGAGCGCCCACCTGATTAATCACGGCATTACTGCCCAGAACAAGTGGCAAAAACTCCAATCCACCCAAAGACCTCCAAGCAAACTCATCCGCACCCACAACATCCTTAGTAACCACAGTCTTTGTATCAAACGGAAACAGCCTCCCTAACGCACCCCCGCCACCTATTCCACTCCCGTGAAGTAGCGGCGCTACGGACCGTAAAACTGCCAATGTTTGTTTGCGCTGCTGGGGGGTTAAGCTCTCGTGGATTATCGATGCGAAATCCAAAAGAACACAGGACAGGCTATCCTCAACTGTTGGAGCAGCAGCGGGCGGCAGTGGTGGTGCGAGAGAGAGGGTGACCAGGGTGGTTAGCCACTGTGAAAGTGAAAAGTCCTCCGGGTATTCGCGCATTAGGGAAGCCAGTGGCTGGATGGCTTGGAGCCGCCAGAGGACGGCGTGGCCTGGTAGTGTGTGGACGGGCACGTCGGGACTTGTGGGTGAGTCGGTATGGTCAGACGAAGGGTTCGGCGGAAGAAGGTGGGCGGCAGCGGTCGGGTTGCTGTACGCGGCGATGGCCTGGAGCTGGGCAAGAAGTGCATCAGCGAGCATACGCAAACACGCCAATGCCGCAGGATCCGCCGGAAGCCCTGCCGTTGTTTCTGCCGCTGTGGCCAGCTGCGTTACCAGCCGCCGCACCACCCTTGCGATCTCCGCGCCCCTCCCAACCGCCACCGCCCCGACCATATCCCCAACCTCCCGCGCACCACCACACTCCAATTGATCCTCACCACTGCCGCCGGCAGTAGAGCCGGTGGGAGTAAAGATCAAAAACACCGATTCGGCCAAAGTCTCCGCTAGCCGCACCATAACTGGCACCGGCAAAGTGACCAGGGCATCGGCCAGCACCCCGCTGGCAGCCGGGTCCAGCAGATCCCAGTACAGCAGGGCGTCGCGCACGGACGCCGACAGGTATGCGACGGCATCGGTGACGAAATGCACATTGGATTCGGCCAAATCGCCCGAATCCGACCCATCCTTGTTCGCACCCGCCACCAGCAAAAGCGCGTCCGTCGTCGCCTCGCTCTCCTGCAGCGCAGCCGAGGCGAATAGCAAAAGCGAGTTGAGGATCGCGGACAGTCCTGAATTCCCCGCCATAGTCGTGGCCGTGGAGGACGAAGAGGAGGACATGGGGCAGGTAGCGGAGTGCTTCCAAAAGTTCTTGAGCGTTCGGTGCAGCCTGTGCGCAACCTCGGCGGTGGTCATGGCGGAAAAGCCGGTGGACTCAGGGTCGCGCTGCTCGCATAGAGTCAGGAGCACGCGCAGCAATGCGCGCTTCACTGGCAGCGGCACCAATGGGTCCTCCAGTGGGTCCTGCACGTGGCTGCGGTAAATGTCCAGTGGCTCCAGGTACTGCGCCGACCCAGGGTGCATTGGAATGCGCGCGGCTGCGTCCAGAATCCACGGCGCCTGCGCCAAATCCGCCACAGCGCCCAGAAGCGCGGCGGCCAGGTGGGCGCTGCCGTGGGCGCGCAGGTGGCCGGAGACCCTGGCGGCGGCAAAGAGCAGATCGACGACGCGCGCGTTCAGGCTGGCGGTGATTTTGTCGGAGCTGCTGCGGCGGCTGCTGCTGCTCCGCTGCAATGCTTCCTCCCACGCGGCCTCGGCCTCCATGCGGTCGCTCAGCGGGCGGTCGAGGGCGCCGAGAGCACGCGCAATGGCTGCCACACCGGCACACAGCGGCGGCCGAGGATGGGGCGGCGCAGCGGAAGTGCAGCGGTCGATCGCCCAGCCGACAGCGTCGCCGGCGTCCACCAGCCCCATAGCCACCAGCGCAGCCGCCCACAGCCCGACCACGCGCGTGCAGGCGTCGGGACTTCCCACGGCCCACGCGTCCAGGGCCTCCGCCAGGCGCATAAGCAGCAGGTGGCTGGCAGCCACGGGCACCGCGCCGGTGCTCAGCAGGAACCAGCGCACGTACTGGGCGCACACGTCCACGTGGCACTGCAGCAGCCGCAGATCCAGGGGCGGCTGCGCCGCAGCCTGCATGGCGGCCGCCGTGGCGTCGCCCACAGCCACGGCCAGGGCTTGGTCCGGGGACGCCGTGGTGGCGAGGGTGTGGCGGGCAAACTTCTGGAAGCTCGGCTGCACGGCCCATTCGGCCTCGCTGGGCTCGGCGGCCAGCGCCAGCCGCGCCAATGCCGGGATTTCGGCCGCCAGGGATGCCGCCGGCACCGCAAGCGTGCTGGGCTGCGTGTGCGCGTGGAGGGCGTCCGGCAGGTTCTGGGTGCGGAACGCGTCCCACGCGCTGCGCACCACATGCGCCAGCGCGGCGGCTTCGGGCCACGCGGCGGACGTCCGCACCCACTCAGCGTCAAACGGCGCGGCGGCGGCCACCATGGCTTGCAGCGCGCCTGTGGCCGCCGGTGTCCGGCCCATCATCTGCCAGCACGCGCGGTGGCGGCGCAGCTCGCGGTGGGCGAAGCGCAGCACGGGCATGGCGCGGCTATGCGCCAGCACCCAGAGCAGAAAGTCCAGCAGCTCGCCGGGGCACAATGCACGCGCCAGTATCCTGGCGACGGTCGCAGCCTGGCGGCGGTTGAGCAGCGATGAGCCGGGCTGGGTTATCACGCGCCAGTTGTCTTCGCCGACCTCGACGTCCTTGACGACAAACCCGCGCGCCATGCGCACCACCTGGGCGACCGCCGCCGTGGCCGAGCGCCGGCTACCGCTCTGCAGCAGCGCCGCCAGGGCGGGCGGCAGGTCCTGGCCCAGGTGCAGGGCGGGTGCCAGGGAGGAGTCGTCCAGGGGCGCCAGCCATTCTTTGGTGCAGGCCGAGCGCGCTGCTGGATGGCCCAGCAATGCCTGTGCTGTGCGCTCGGCCGGCATCCACCACGCTGCCGCGTCCTCGTCCGCTGCCACCGAGCGTCCGCCAGCGCGCGCGCGCGCCGGCGCCGCGCACGTGTACGCCACCATAAACGGCAGCAGCGTGGCGATTTCTGTGCGAATCCGCGCCTCTGCATCTGCCTCGGCAGCTGCCTCGGCCAGCTGCGTGCCAGAGTCGGCGTCTGAAAGCACCATGCGCCGCAGACTGCGCTCCTCTTCGGAAATGCACGAGAGCGCGCGCACATAGGCCAGGTGTCTTTGGGACCGTGGGGCCATCACGCGCGGCCCGAAGAAGTCGCCGCGCGCAGTCAGCAGCTGCAGATAGCGGGCGACTGAAAAGCACTGGGCGTCTGCCAGCCGCTCGAGCAAAAGACACACCGCCCATACGTTTGGGTGGTCAGCCAGGATGTCAAGAAACCCAGTGATTGCCGCCTGCAATCCTTGGGCGTCGGTGGTAGTTTCCAGGTGCATGCGGCAGAGCTGTGCGGCTGCGAGGGTGCGGAATGCTGTGGATGGAGGGTCCGGTGCTGTTGGCCGACTGCTGCTGCTGCCGATGCTGCTGCCGATGCTGCTGCCGATGCTGCTGCCAATGCTGCTGCCGATGCTGCTGTCTATGCCGGTCCCGGCGCCGCTGCCGCTGCTGACTGCCCAGAAGCATAGGATGCGGATGAGGTGCGCAGTGTCAGCGCCGGGCGTGAACAGTTGCTGGAAGACCGCCTGCGCATCAAAGCCTGGCGCTGCTGTGAGCGTGCCCAGCACACGCAGAGGCGTCGGCTCCCCCCGATCCGTGTCCTCTTCGCCGCCGCTAGCGCTGCTCTCCAGCAAAAATGCGCGGTTACGTGCGCCCACATGGCGCAGCGCCGAGGCATCCGAGCCCTTGCAGGCAGCCGTCAGCGCAGCCTGGTACTTTGGCCACGTCGGCGGGTCGATGAAGGCATCCGGGTACGCGGCGAACAGCCGGGCCAAGTACGCCTGCATGGCCTGGCTTAGGCTGCAAAGCGCCGAGTATCCGGCTGCCTGTTCGATGCGGAGCACTAGGGCGGCGATCAGCTTGCGCAGCGGAGTGCGCGCCTTGGCGATCTCCGCAGTGTAGTCCGCAAGCAGCGGCAGAAGCGGCAGGCATTGGGCCAGGGGCGCTGTGCGGAGCTGCGTGGCCAGCCAGCTGACAATATGGCGCTGGTCCAGGAGCCCGGCATCATACTGCGCGTGCAGCAAGGTGCGCGCCCAACACCACCGATCGGCCCATAGGGGGTCTGCGTCTGCGTCTGCGTCTGCGTCTGCGGCTGTGGCTGTGGCTGTGGCTGTGGCTGTGGCCGCATCTGCGTCTGTGCCTGCATCTGCGAAGCTCTGCAGTGTGCGCTCGAGGAATTGCGTGTAGTGGCGGGTCCATTGGGCGGTGTACTGCGAGGGTTGCTGTAGCGCGTGGTGTTGCTCGTGCAGGCCGGCGAGCCGGATGGCCCAGAGTGCGCGGTGGATTGGGACGCGCCCGCCCACTAGTGCGTCGGCCAGCGGCTCGCCGCGCAAAGCCAGGGGCATGTTGCCGGCCAGGTGACTCAGGGGCACTCCGGGGTTGGCCAAGGCAGCCAGCCAGTCGTCTCGCAACCCGTCGCCCTTTGCCGTGCGCGCACCAAGCCTTAGCGCCCCTGCGCCTGCCGCCTCCACTGCGCCTCGTGCGCGCTGGCGCTGGACAACGCCGGCGGCAAACGCCTGGAGGCCAAGGAGCACGCGACTGTCGCGCAACCGGTCGCCCATCATCCGGTGCAGAGACTGGTGCTCGTCTTCGACTATCGCCGAGTCTACGAAGCCGTGGCGGATGCTGCGCTCCGAGTGCTGCTGCGACAATGCTGTGCAGCTGGATGATGGGTGAAAGTCTGTGAACCCGAGTATCGGTTGTGTTTGGTGCAGTGTGCTGGTGCCGGCGGTAGGCGTCGGGGTGTATTTGCGGAGCGGCTGCATGTCGTGCGCCCAGTTGCTGCGGTGTCGCCTGGTGTGCGCGGCTGCTGCTGCTGCTGCTGATGGCGTCGCTGCTGCTGCTGCCAGAGGCGGCCCGCTGCTGCTGTTGGGCGTCGAGCTCATTGTGAATATAATGGAATTCAAAGGTGTGTTTTCTTTTTGCGAGTTGAAATTGAAATAGCTATAATGCAAAAATTAATTAATTTGTATTGAATTTATTCAATGCAAAAGTAGACCAAAGTTCAAATTCCTTCCTGTTTTTTGATGGTGCATAATGAAACACAATCTCTTTTGGTTACTGCTCCAATCAGCGCCAACGCACGTGCCTTGATTTCTTTTTCTCCTTTTTTCTGTGTAGCTGACAAATTCATTCTGTTGCACACCCTTTTTTTTTTTCTTCTCCCAAGCTGCCAAGAATAAGACAAACTAAAAAAAAATCCAGCGTTTCGTTATTTTTTATTTGCACTTTGTATTTTTTCTCTTTTTTCCCTTTTATTTCTTTTCCTTTAATTGCCACTCTTGTAATAAAAAAAACAGCCAATTCTATTTTATTGAAATTCTCTTTAAAGCCAATTAACTCAAACCCATTTCATAGCCCTCGACCCACTTCTCCCTCCAACTTTTACCTTTCATCTCCTCTCTCCACCTCAACTTTTTTTTCATACAATGAGCGCTCTTGACACCGCGGATACTCTCGGCGAAATGCCCCAGAAGCGCACCACAGCCTCTGGTAAGTTGCACATACGCTGTGTCTCAACGCCAGGCCCAACAATACTCCCCCTTAAACCCCTCCAAAAATCAAAGAAGAACGAAACACGTCTTCCCTTTCTTCGCTCCGCCCTTCCCGACCCTTATCCCAAATGCAAAAGGGACTCAGCTAAACAAACAATAAAGAAACCAAAACAATAAGCCTAATCGCCCTCCCTTAAACTTCCCCTCTTTTTAAGTTGTAGATACCAGCGACGAGTCGCACGATGAGGCCAAGAGACGGCCTGGGAGAAAGCCGATTCTCACAGAGGCCACAACCAAGCGCACAGCGCAGAACCGCGCCGCACAGCGAGCCTTCCGCGAACGCAAACAGCAGTATCTGCGCACGCTTGAGGAAAAAGTCCAGGAACTCACCGAGCAGCAGCAAAAGACAGAAAGGGAAAACCAAAAGCTCAAGAGTTTTGTCGAGAAGCTCAAGCAGGAGAACGTTACTTTGAAGTCTGCTGGATTTACGTTTGAGGATAATCCGGTGGAGTTTGATGTGGCCTTGGATGATTTGTTCGAGAGCCAACAGCAGAACAGCCTCGGCACCGGGTCTGCCTCGGCTTCGGCTTCGGCTTCGGCTTCGGCTTCGGCTTCTGCCTCTGCTTCTGCTTTGGCCTCTGTGGGGACTGCGTATGCCGGCCAGCAGCAGGTGGGTGGGCGGAAGGGCAGTGGGTCGCCGCAGAGCGTGCCGGTGCTGTACCCGTTTTTGACCGGCGTTGGCCCGGCTGCGGGGTCTGCTGCGGCACTGGTCGGCCAGGATGCCTTATTGGGGGGTGCGAGCTTGCCGGCGGCGTTCTCTAGTGATATCCTTGGCGGCATCCAAATGCTCGCATCAAATCAAAACATCAGCTCGGGATCGTTTATGGACTTTTTCGACAGCCCTGCTGTTCACTCCACTGGCGCGGTGCCGCAGTCGCCTCCCCAGGCTTCTAACGCTGCGTCTTCTTTATTCTCGTCCTGCTCTACGGGCGGTGTGTTTGCTCCCCTGAGCGTGGACACTGCCGCTGCTGGCTCTGGCGTGGCCACTGTGGGTACGCCTGGTGATATGTTTGTGCCGCTGAGTAATGCGGGATCCGGCTTTTTCAACATGGACGCTTTTAGTGGGCAGAATGGGTTTGCTAACTTTGCGTCGCTTGTTCAGGGAGGAAATCCGCCACTTGATTATGCCTCTTCTTCTTCTGCTACGCCGACGCTTAGTGAGCTGCTGGCTATGCCTGTTAGCAATTCATTTACTGATGGGTTGTTTGGCGTTGCGCCAATTGCCCAGACGGAGACTATTTCTCCTGCAGTGCTTGTCCAGCAGCAGCTAAAGTATCCGCCTGTGGCCATGGTTGGTGGCGGTGCCAACAGGGTTTCGTCGCTGCCGTCTCCCTTGCTGCCCGCTCATCTTATGGCGTACCGCAACCCGGATCCTATCATGTCCGCTGCTGATGACAGCGATAGGCTGGAGAAGATTTTGCTTAACAGCATATACCCTCCGAAACCTATCAACAATCAACCAACAGCAGCAGCGGTGGCAGTGTCGTCTAGCCTGACCTCCACACCTCTGGCTGCTGCCCCTGCTTCTGCCTCTGCCTCTGCTTCTGCTGCCGCTGCTGTTGTTGTTGATGACGATGACGATGATGGAACAGAGTGCACATGCAGATCGTGCGAAACTGCCCCCTGTGTGCCATGTCCGAAGCATGGATCGCCCGAGGAGCTGTCCGAGGAGCTGCGCGGTATGGCACCGCAGATGCTCGACTATGTGTGCAGTGACTCGAATATCATGGCAGATGAGGAGCTCAATGACCTGTGCAGCTTGATGTATAAACATGCCAAATGCTCGGAGGTTCAGCGGAGGGTGGAGATGGCTAAGAATAGGATTAAGGGCGAAAGGAATGCTGCTGCTGCTGCTGCTGCTGCTGGTGTTGGTGCTGGTGCTGGTGGTGGTGCTGCTACGGGTCAATTTAAGATGTGATAAACTCACTACTACGTGTCTTAATTGATATCCCCCTTTCGTTCTTTTTTGGGTTTAATTTTAATTTTTTTCTACTTTTTTTTATTGGTATCCCACAAAAAAAATCAAATCATTATCAGTGTTTTTATTGGCTTTTTGTTGTCAGCCGAGACTGTTTAATGGAGGGGGAACGCGTTCTTTTTTAACTCACACACCAGAGTTCAATACCTTTTTTGTTTGTTTTTCTTCAATCCATCAAATTTCATTTCATTTCATTTCACTTAACAATCATGGACAACACGCTGAAATCTCCCGTGCGCTACTCGCTTCGCACGCGCACGCCAATCAAGCCCATAGCAGCACCCCCGCCAGCACCCCCGCCCACCGCCCGCAAGCGCGCACGCCCTGCTGCCTCCACCAAAACGCCAACCTCCAAAAAAACAACACGAAAGCGGGCATTTTCCAATCCTATCAATACCACCAAACGCAATGCTTCAACAAAGGAACCAAGCCCCGAAACAATGGAGACGCCGGATGCTGCCGAGCTGTCCAGCGAAGACGAAGCATATACGCCGGACCAGCGCACGTCACCAGCAGCCATGCCGCCACCGCCAAATGTTCGACGCTCAACAACGTCTGATGTTCCGGTGAGGCGTGGGCCGGGGCGGCCGCGGAAGGACGGGTCGATGCCGCAACCGCGCAACCCCCTGCGCACCTCACTCCCGGCACTTTCTACCACCCTGTCGGCTCGTCGAACCACCGGTGCCACTGTGACCTTTAGTACTGCATCGACTCCTGGTGGTGATTCGCGTCGCTTACCGGTGAACTTGACCAAACACGATCCGTTCAAGGTGGAGAATCTCACCGAGGCATCGCGTATAATGCAGTCGGTGGCAGTTAATGGAACTCCAAATGATGATCGATATGAGCTGATGAAAATGAGTGATGCGTTGAAGATGTGTGGGTATGAATTGGGTGTTGTGGATCCTGGGACGGGCGCGGTGGATGAGGTGTATCAGATTATAAGCTGGGCTGTCAGAGCCGCTGGACCTAGTGGACCGACGCATCCGCCGCCTGGGTTGAGTGAGGAAGGGAGAGGGGTTTTGTTGAAGTGTTTTGCTACTGTTGGAAGGAGGATACGTGAGGAAAGTAGGGATATGGCGGCGTACCATAGGAGGCATGCTTTGAGGAAATTGGCACTGGCTGAGAAACAACAGCAACAGCAACAGCAGCAGCAGAAGGTGGAGGGAGAGATGGAGGATGTTGAGGCGGAGGCTGAGGGGCCGGATGCTGGGAAAAATAAACCCGCGCATAGGAGGAATCCATTGAGAATTCCTGGCCCGCTGGTGGATATTTGGAGAGAGCCATACAAGAAGAGCCATGATAATGAGCCTGCTGCCGGTCATGACTCGCAGGTTTCGGATGCGTAGATTATTTATTGACTACTTAAAATATTTATCTTTTGTTTTGTTTTATTTATTTTGTTTTGTTTTGTTTTGTTTGGAGACTTTTTTGAATGAGAAAATAAATACATTGAGCGAGATATAAGTAAAAAAATACAAAACCTAACGTTTATGAATGAGGCTGACTGTTTACCGTGTTACCTTGCCCATCATAGGTTCTACATGGGCTACCATGCTACGCTTGGCTATATATACTGTTTGACTTTAATGTATTGAATGTTCATTTTGACCAGCAAATTATTAAATTAAAAAATTAAAAAAGGGTAAATAAACACACGTTTGCAAAGCGCTGACTGCAAAATACGTGGGCAGCATGAGAATAATGGAATAGAGTGAGTACTCCGAGGTATGAATTATTTTCATTTATTATATTTTCAAAACCCTTTCTAGCTTGAAAAAATAAAGAGAGAGGCAAAATTATAAACCCTTTGTTTTTTCTTTATAACAAACTTGCACTAGTAAACAAAAAATGCATGTAACATCATACAGTCGACTATAAAAACTTGCATACAACCCAGGTGAATTCAGTTTTTCTTCCTTTCTTAACAAAAAATAAATATTTTTTATTAATTTAAAACTCCTATAAATTTTAATAATTAATCACGGGTATTTAATATTAACAAATTATGCGTTCTACAGCTACAAAGGTATCACCAATATGTGTACATGGGTGTAAAGACTTATGTAAAAAGTGCGAGAAGTGGGAATAACTAACAGTAGCGCCAGGACCCCAAATTTATAATAAGCATCATCACGGAAGTTGATAACAACAATGAATAACAGGTCATGGATAATGTAGGAGACTAGAAATATTACATATGTTAGACAATATGTCTAAGTTGTAGGGTTTGGCTGTTGTCACTGGTTGAGTTGTAGTCAATTACTAAATTTATGATATAAATAGTTTTGTTCAGCTAATTTCTAATACAGTTTATGGTTGGTTTTTTGTTCAATTCAGTGGGTTCAACAAACTCTTTAATTTTAAACTCAATTACATATATCTTCTTGCTTTTTCAATTATAGCATATGTAAGCCTACATTTTTAATTCCATCCGGGAGAAAACTCTTAATGGTTTTTGTTCCAATATCACTAACTTTTATTATAAATGATTTTCCGTTATTATAATACAAAAGTTCAAGTGACAGGCATTTTACAACAATAATACATATAATGTTTTATAAAATATGGTGTTAGGTCGGTATATATACATGTAACTAAACCTACTCTTTTGTTTTATACAGCTTACTTTTGATTATAACTTTAAAATGTCGAATAGTTTAACACTATGTTTTTTAAATAAATAAGCAAGTACATTATAAAATAGTAAAAGAAACTGTTTGTATTGGGCAAATTTTGCTTATTGTAACGCCAATAAACAATAGCTACACCTGAATTTTTTTGCCGTTAAATTTTTCTTTCTATTTAAATGTATAGTCACGTGAACTGTTTTTTGTGGGGGTATTTATAAAAATAATAAACGGTAGAAAGCCACAAAAAACAAAAGCAAAAAATTGGTCTAGATATATATGTATATATATCTGTGTGTGTTGTTGAAAATACTTTATGATCAAGTAAATACAAAAGATATCTATAAAACCCAATCCTTTAACGGAATTCGTTTGTATTAACCTTGACAATATTCATGGGCTTAACAAGTAAGCAATCAAAATCAAATTTTTCTTGCTCGTATTCGTTTCAATTCTGTATTCAAAATTACATTTACTACATCTAAATGGAAAAAGCGCGTCCAATGTGTTTTTTCTAAAGCCTTTAACTTTTAAGCTGACAAGTTTTTCCTTTGACGTGTAATATTTATACAAGCTAATAAAAACAGCGCCCGGAATAATTTTACATAAGTAATCTTCGACAGCCACTAGCTTAAGTGAGGGATTATTACATGTAACTGCTTTTACCTTAATATTTCTGTCTATTGTATGGCTAAAATCCGCGCTTCCATTGTTGTCGCTCATGATGAAAATATGTAATATTTAAGTGTATTATATAAATATGAAAAGCGAATTAGTATTGCGGATATACCTACTTTTTTCTTGATTTCTTATGTATTAAAACGTACGGTTTTGCGCTTTGCACTCTGCACTTTGCGTTTTGCACTTTGAATTTTGAATTTGTCTTTATATAAGAAAGCTGGTAAAAACAGGCGATTGAATTATTTGATATATCATTTAATTAAATTAGGCAGAAAGTTTTTATTAATAATTTACATGTTGTCTGCAACCATGCGTGTGTATGTCAAATAGACAGAAAATGTGTTTTTGCAACTTACACTTATTTATTCTAAGGTAATCATTATTTTAACTTTTAAAAAAAAAAACAGAAAACTGCTGGCAACCTGTTTTAAAAAACCCCTAATAAATCATGCTCGGGTACTTTATTTGTAGGTTAACTTTAGCCGTCTGGGTTTTTTCTGACCCCTATAAGTACCACTGACAGTGGCATTTCCAATGTTGAAAACCGGTGGTGCGTTTTTCTTGAAAATCTTAGCTAATTTGAGTCGCTCGCCAACAAGACGCAATGGCGTCAGATGCACTGGTTTCAATTGGGCGCCCTGATCCCGCACTGGTGTCACAATCGGAGCAAATTTAGCTGCCTGCATGACCAAATTTACACCAGGCTTTGCCCTAGAGCATTTCAATGACAGTGGCGGTGTTGGCTCAAACGACAAAATAACCTTATCGACATCAAGCTGCGGCGGAAGCTTACAAGGAGATGATGGCGGCGATATAGAATCAACCAGACTCCAGGCCAGTTTACAAGGATACACAGACTGGCTCTGTTTGGAAGCTGCTACCTGTAATTGACAAGCCACCCTCTTCGAAACATGTGTCACTTTGCGCAGTGTAACAGTAGGATATTTGCCGCTACTACTGCCACTTTCATTATCATTACCAGATTTCAGCCTGGTTTTGCCCTGAATGAGTGACTGGCCGTTGTCTCCCGTTGATCCGTCACCAATATCTTCAGGCCGCAGGGATCCACTGCGCTCGCTATAATTGTAAATCGACTCTCGCGAGCAGTGCTTCTGAGACAATGCCCCCTGTTGCTGCTTCTGAGATGCTGAGCTGCTGTTTTCATCTTTTTCGGCTATGGATGCAAAGGAGTAGGGGCTCTTGTTGGTCTGCAAAAGGTTTATCGATCCTACACGCACAACCCGGGTGCCATTATAGTACAACTCACGACGAGAAAACAGGCGACGACGGCGCTTTGTGCTTGGTGTGTCACTGTTGTCGGTATTGCTGCTTCCTGCCAATGACGGATTAGGATGAATGGGCATTAAGTAGGGAAGTGCAAGATGAAATGTCGCTTTCTGTTTAATCAAGAACAAAAAGAGAGGAGAGAAAATTTAAAAAAGAAAAAGAAAATTAAATTGCAGAAAGAAAAAGTGGTTGGATCAATTGCGCAGCAGAAACATCCCCAAATCCACTCCACTCCTATCAATTGGACCAAACCAGAGTAATAATTAGCGGGAGCCAAAAGCAGCAGCCACTGCGTTTTCGCACTCCACCCGCAAGCGCCCCAAAGCCATCTTGGCCTCCTCGAGCTTCAAATAAGCCAGCGAAATGTCCGGCGGCAACGCCTTATATCCGTCCAGCGCCAGCTGCCTCCCCTTAACGGCCGCCCCAAGCTTCCCAACCTCACCATCCAACGCCTTAACCTCCGCGTATTCGCGTACCCTGCCTCTCTCCTCGCTCATCCCAGCCAGCTCCTCCAGCCGTCTTTCATACTCCCGCGTCTTGGCTGCTATAACCTGAGAGTTCCTCACCCACTCCCTAGCCTTCTGCTGCTCCACGGGGGCTGCAACCTTTCGATGCTCAAAAAGCTTCCGCAATAGTCTCTGTCTCTCGCGCGACTCTTTTGTTTTCCTGTGCACTGTTTCTGTCTGCTCTACGAGATTGTGTACTAGGGTTTGGCGCTTGAAACCGTCGATGGTGGCTGCGGCTATGGCCCGTTCAAAAGATTCCGGGTGCATATCTGAGAGTCCCAGATTGCTGGCCGTTTTGGATAATTCGGCAAGGGCGCTGGCTGTGGGGTGTGGGAGGGCAGAGGTGGTGGATGGAAGACCGGCGTGGCTGAGAATGTCGGATGTTTGCTTGGCTAATGCCCGGTACTCGTTGGTGGCCTCGGATTGCAGCCGATGGACAATGCTGTGGGCGTTGCGGATGCAGGCGTCAATGTGGAAGAGCTGGCTTAGATGGCCCTGCATTTCTACCGTTCGGTTGGCGAGCAGTGGCGGAAGCGAGGGTGCGTAGAGCGACTTCAGCCATTGGTCTAGACGCGCCCAGTCTACGATCTCGCTCTCGTTGTTCTCGTTTTGTGAGCCAAATAAGGACTGGTCCATCGAGGTAAAAAGTTGGAATGTGTGAGTATGAAGGTGCGAATGTGTTAATGATGATTAGGCGCGCGACTCAAAAAAGTTAATGCAAGAAAGACGTGTTCTGATCGAACAGCTGCAGGCAATTTGGTGGAATTTGAATATTATTTTGGTAGAATTTGAATATATTGAATGAAAAACAAACAACACCCCTTGTGGGGACCTGGACAGCTGCGGGCAATTTTTTTTTTTGTTGAGACTGGGAGATCATCGCTGGCCTTTTTCTGTATGGGAAGAGGGCTGTGGGCTCAAGCAAAGAAAAAAGTTTGCTGCTTAAAACAAACTGCGGATTACAATGATCAGTTTCGTTTCTTTCAATGCTTGTCCAAAATGGAGCTTGAGCGCAAATAAAAGAGAAACGAATGAAAGCAACTTTGCTTTGTTCCAATTTCAAATTCAAATTCTTTTATATTTCTAATACTCTTCTTATTTCTCCCTTTACCTTTCTTATTTTCCCATTCCACAGCAGAAATGCGGATATTGTGCGTCGCTGAGAAGCCGTCGCAAGCAAAAGCCGTCGTCCAAATACTCGGCAACGGACAGACCCGATCGCGCAGCGGAAAGAGTAAATACAACCTAAACTATGACTTTCAATACCGCGTAAACGGAACATTTGTGCAAGCAACAATGACGTCCGTGTCAGGCCACGTCATGAGTACTGACTTTCCTGAATCAATGCGGCGATGGAAAGCCTGCGACCCAGTGGCCCTGTTCTCTGCGCCCATTGTAAAGGGAGTTGATGACAAAACCAAGGACACAGCGTCCAATATTAAGCAGGAGGCGCGTACAGCAACACACCTGTATATCTGGACCGATTGCGATCGCGAAGGCGAAGCCATTGGCGGCGACATTGCCGAGCTCTGCAGAGAGGCTAATAGTCGGATAATAGTGCGGAGAGCGCATTTTTCATCAGTTTTGGCGCAGGAGATCCACCACGCTATGCAGAATACGCGTGAGCTGGATATGCGCCTCGTGGATGCCGTAAGGGCGCGGTCCGAGGTCGATCTGCGCGTGGGATCGGCTCTGACCCGGTTCCAGACCCTACGCCTGCAGTCGCGGTTTCGTGCTGTCGAAGGCATGACTGTGAGCTACGGCCCGTGTCAGTTCCCGACCCTGGGCTTTGTCGTTGACCAGTTCCTTCGCGTCGAAAATTTTGTCCAAGAGCCATTTTGGTTTATCTTTATGCAGGACGTGAGGGCTGACGACTCGGCAACGTTCGCATGGAAGCGGAATCGCTTGTTTGACCAGGAAACTTGCTTGGCGCTGTACGCTCAGTGCTTGCGTGGCGAGAAAGCAAGGGTGGACGCCATCAGGTCGCGTGAAAAGCAGAAATGGCGGCCATTGCCGCTGACCACAGTTGAGTTACAAAAGTGCTGTGCGCGGTATTTGCGCATAGCGCCGGACGTGGCAATGTCGGTGGCCGAGGGCCTATACAACCAGGGGTTTCTCAGCTACCCGCGCACAGAGACGGACCAGTTTGATGATAACATGGATCTGCGCAGCATTGTCACCAATATGGTGCGGCTGCCTGATCTGGGTGGGTTCGCACAGCGCTTGGTCGACGGCGGCTTCCAGCGGCCGCGCAAGGGTCGTAACAACGACAAGGCGCATCCGCCGATCCATCCAGTGGCGGCTGCGACCGGGCTGCAGGGCGACGCAAAGCGTGTGTACGAGTTTGTCACCCGGCGGTTCCTTGCATGCTGCTCGGACAACGCCAAGGGCCAGGCCACTGAGATCGACGTCAGCATGGGCGGCGAGCTCTTCTCGACCAGCGGCCTGATGATTACTGCGCGCAATTACCTGGACATCTACCCGTATGAGCGCTGGTCTGAATCGACCGTGCCTCTGTATCGCGCCGGCGAGCTATTCGGGCCCAGCATTCTGGAGCAGCGCAGCGGCATGACCACTGCGCCAAAGCTGTTGCGCTACAGCGACCTTATCGAGGCCATGGACAAGAACGGGATTGGCACCGACGCCACGCACGCCGACCATATTAAGAAAATCATCGACCGCGAGTACATTTTCAAGGCCGCCGATGACTCGCTGGCGCCATCATCCCTGGGAGTCGGGCTCAAGGAGGGCTACGACGCCATTGGTCTTGAGCTCTCCCTGTGCAAACCGCATCTGCGCCGCGAAATGGAGCGCGACCTGCGCCTGATCAGCGAGGGCGTCAAGACCAAGGATGGCGTTCTGCGCGAGAGCCTCGACTTGTACAAGGCAGTTTACAAAAAGGCTGTGCTTGAGGTCGAGAAGCTCGAGAATGCGCTGAGTCGCTGCATGGATGAGCTGCCATTCAGCTCTGTCAATGACGCGTGGCGGCCGCAGGGCGAGCCGGAAGAAGTGTGCAGGTGTCCGGAAAATGATGGCGGCGTGTGGACACTGCGCGCTTTGCACAACAGACCCGGTTGGATGGTCGGATGCAATTGCTATCCACAGTGCCGCTATTCCGTGTGGCTCACCGACTGTGTGGATGCGGTATCCGTCGGCGCCACGAACTGTTCCACATGCTCACACGAGCCGTCCGGACCAGCAAAGCTTATTGACGTGAGCTTTAAACCAGGATCGGTGCCGCCGGGAGTGCCCTCGATGTACAGTGGATGTGTGCGCGGCTGCGACGATCTTTTAAATGAGCTGTTCAATGTTCGGCCCATACAGAGAGCCAGCAATGTGGCTGCCAGCAGACAGTCAACCAATTCCAATGTTGGCCAGCATTCTGGTGCACCAAACCAGAACTTTTCGCGCCCAGGGTCGACGCAATCATTTCATCAGCAACAGCCGCAGCCGCCGCCACTGCCTTCTCGGTCTTTTCCTTCTCCGTCCGCTTTGTCTGCTCAGCCGGCCTGGGTAGCGCAGCGGCCGCAAAGTTTCCAGCAAGCGCCAGTAAGCAGTGGCGGACACAGCTTTCCGGCTTTCGACAACCCATTGTGCAAGTGCAGCACCATCTCGGTTCAGCGCACGACGACAAAGGAGGGAGCAAACAAGGGCCGCACCTTTTTTGTTTGCTCAAAACCACAGGACACGCGCTGCGACTTTTTCCAATGGACTGATCAGCCTGACGGGAATTCACGGCAAAACAACAAACATGCGGGATTTAACTTTGCATTCGCATCATCCTCGCACGCAGACCCCAATGCCCCGGTCAAGCCTCAGTGTAAATGCGGATTGTACGCTACACTTAAGGAGACGGTTACAGCGGGTCCCAATTTTGGCCGTGAGTATTTTTTTTGCACAAAGGCTTTTCAGGGATGTGGCTTTGTTTGTTGGAAGGATGAAGTGGATGAGTATGTTTTAAGAGTGTCGAATCGATCGTCGGCTTCAAATGGTATATCAGGTGGGGCGGCTTCGTCTGTGTGCTACACTTGTGGAAATACAGGACACTGGTCGCGCGATTGTCCTAGCACTGGCGGCAGTGCCAGTGCCGGTGCCGGTAGTGGCCTTGGAGGACAGTCACAGCCGCAAACCTTTGTACAGATGGCATCTGACATGCATAGTCGATCTGCGGGTGGAGCGACGAGGAGTGCGAGAGGGCGCAGAAGTCGGGGTGCGAACTCGGGAAGATCGAGGGCGCGTGGGGCGAGAAGTGCGCGAGGTCGTGGCGGTCGGGCCAGCGTTGTTGAAAATGATGCGTTCATGAATCCAGATCCAGATCCAGACTTTGAATTCTGGACGTAAAATATTTTACTTTGACGAGCACATTTATGATACATATACACAGTAGATAATTTGATACGATTGGCCATTTCTAATTGCAAACACATGCATGGGTTTTGTCAATATTGATGTTTCATTATATTGCAAAGGGTAACTTGTAAAAATTTTTTGTGAAACTCGTATCCGCCGGTGCTCGCCTCTATCACCAATCAATGTTGAACCACTGGAGTCTGTTAG
The DNA here is from genome assembly GCF_025024165.1 of Kickxella alabastrina. NCBI lineage: Eukaryota > Fungi > Kickxellomycota > Kickxellomycetes > Kickxellales > Kickxellaceae > Kickxella > Kickxella alabastrina. The sequence goes on along the minus strand of NW_026251521.1, from coordinate 14,230 downwards.
CGTATCTTGAAAATAACTCGCTTGTCGCAATCCTTCTCAGCTCGCTGTAAAGCTCGTCCTTATAAACATTGCCAACATCAAATCTGGACAACAAAGGACAAGATATAGCCAAAAGAGCAATACATTCTGCCGCATACTCCTTGTAAAACACATACCCAATGTCAATGGACATAAAGTATCTGCCAAAATTATTACCCGCAGTGTGCATGTAATCCACGAGTTCAACGCCACTCCATCCATCAATGGCTGGTCTTTCGTTCGACAGCTGGCAGCGCAAACTGCGCAGACAAGGCGTATGCCTTAGAACCGTGACGATTTCTGCAAACCTGAGAGTGTAGTCGTTCAGGATAATAGTATCTACGCTGCTAAATAATGAAAGCCTTTTGACGGCTTGCAAAAATACATTGTCTGATAATATGCCTTCAAGCGATAATCTGCGCACTGAACTAGAGAAGCTGGCTGCTAACAGAATCTGGAGTAAACAATGTTTGATCTTTGGATGCACAAATGGCATATAGTCGAGCTCAGGCAAGTCAAATGCCAAGTCGATGCGCTCCAGATTCGGGAACTGGTTTGTTGAAAAAATTTGGCATTCGATTGCCATATCAACGAATGCAGAGTCCGCAACGATGGTAAGTTTTTCAAGTGTGCAACTGTTGCCTCTAAAAAGAACATCGTCGCTAAATGGGTACCCGTCGTTGAAAGCAAGCGTTTTGAGATAAGGAAAGTGCACAAAATGTTTGAAAAGAGGTGTCACTGGCATCAGCGTTGGGGTCGGTGATGATATTGATGTTGGTGCCAGCGTCGGTAACATTGTTGGCGACATTATCGGCGTTTGCATGCCAGATTTGCAATCGGCCACTTGGAAAAAGTTAATAAGCTCCAAGCTAGAGTAGACTATAGGCGCGCCCTGGCCGTCATACAGCAATGCGATGGCGTCGGATCTTGGCAGAAAACTAATCCACAGCTCTCTAAGCCAAGCAGCACTGCGACAAGTACACTCAATAACCTGCGCATGCCCGTATTTCCCAGTAAACTTTATGCTTGTAATGTTTGCAAAATCAGTCGAGACCAAAAAGGCAGAGAAGGGGTCACATCCGACATCATAAAAATGCACCCACTTTTCATCATCGTAAACATCCGGCAATGTGCTCTCAATAAGACTTTGAAAGTCCTCATTGAGTTGGAAATTGACATTGTCATTCCACTTAATGTCAATGTTGCAAACAGCGGGAGTCATCTGTTTGACTTTGCGCAAGATGGAAGCAACATTGTGCACCATGATGGTGATTAGCGCACCTTTGTGATGTGGTAAGAAGTTAATGCCGCCAACATTAATAACAAGCGTGTGTGCTTGTGGAAATGTAAAATTTACGTGTGGCGAATGTATAAACACAGAGTCCCAAATATTAGGAGCATAGGCCGTATATTGGGGTGCGTGAAAATTGATGCATTTGACAAGATGACTCGTCGGGAAGTTGGGCTGACCGAGGGCCCTGGGCCATTTGTGGTAAGGGTAAGTAAGGTCATCTGATGTGTGCAGATACAAAGTGAGCTGTTCACAGGCTTTGATAACAAAGATTGTGCGCCAGCTGTGACAGCTGTGAGGAATAGCCGCTGCAATGGATTTGGGTATGTCGCAGAAGCAAAAATCCTCGTCCAAGTAATAGTCAACCACGGAATCAATAATCTGCCAGGGCAGGGTTTGGAAAGCCGAGAGCGCACGCATATTTAGATAAAAAAAACTAGAAAATAAAATAAGGAAAGGAAAGGAAAGGGGAAATGTGTGCGATTAAACAGAGAGAAATGAAGCCGAATATAATTTAAAAAGGAAAGGGAGAGGGAGGGGATAGGGAAAACGGAACAAAATCGGACTAGAGAAACAGAAAAAGGGCTGATATGGCTTTTGAAATGTTGGGCTTGAAGAACAGCTTTTATTTTATATGAATCCAAGACATATCGGTGTACCACTGCGCCACTCGCCAATATGCGAAAAAGGACCCATGCAGTGATCAGCGGCGTAATATGCGCATATGAACAATGCTATCCGCGGATAAGTGGAAATGTCCTTTGCTACTCTTCATGTGCTTTTCATACAATGTGTTTATAAATGTAGCGCGTGTTCTGTCGGATGTTCAAATGGTTATGAATGCGAACTCTAACAATATATATACGCAATACACTAAAGAAAAAATGAGACCACAAACATCCTGCAAATCGACATCCCTCCCATTCAGTTTGCATAGCAACCTGACATGTGTTTAGAAACTAGTGGCAATAGACCACTATGGTTGACAATATTATCCAGTTTGTTGCTTCTTGCAAAGAGAAAAAGCAGGGGCATATTGATTCTTGCACACATGCTTGGTCTTGGGCTTTGACTCAAACAAAGTTTCGGGTGTTGCTGTAGGCTTGGGTTCAGCCGACTCTGAAGATGCCTTTTTGCGTGAAAAACAGGGTTTAAAAATCTGCTTAAAAAGCTAGAACTTTGCTATAAATGTCTAGAAATTCTAAAATACATTTACATTAGCGTATTGTAAGATACGCACACTTGTTTGCCAGAACGAAAATTCAATCCTAGAATTTGGATTAAATCAATTGAGTAAGGAATAAAAATGTGGGCTGTGTATTTGACGTTAGGTAGACTCATTGTAATACAAGAAATTGCGGCTTGTCTCCGGCGATTGATTAATGAATCAATCGCTAGTTAATTCCCTACTTGGACATGCGGGAATTCATACGCGCGCATAAATACCAATGAATATGAACAGCCTCCACTGTTCATCCCTTAGCTTTCTTTTAGTTTATTTATTCAATATATATATTTATAACAACACCCGTGTTGATTTGCCCCCAGTTTTGTTTCCTATAAATAAACATTCTAGGCGCAAATTGTCGCTGCTTTGTGAATATCAAACAAGTGCGGAATTATGTATAGCTCATTTATTTTTATTATATATAAAATCAAAGGCCTAGTGATACTTCTGCAAGAAAAACCTTATGCAAAGAAATGCCGTTTTACAAAAGAAAGTCAGCTTGGACAAATAAAAGCGGGGATTTTTGGCATTACCTTGTTTAATTAAAGCTTTTTTATTTGAAAAGCAAAAAAATCAAGTTTCACTCAAATGTATGTAGTGCACTGCTTGTTGGAAATATAAATAGAATTTTGCAAGAAATAATTTAACAGCAAAATATATTTGCGCTATTTCAGCCAGTATAAATAGCTGTTAAAGTCCCATTCCCACTTCCATTCCCCCTTGCATTTTATTTTTTGCTACATTCCCATATTTTAAAACAAAATATATTATATATTATATTTTTGTTCTTTAGCACTCATTTATATACACTCACTGTTTTTAATAAAGGAAAGTCACGGAGCCAGCTAATTCAACATGTCCAACACGATTAGCCTTCCCACCACACCCAAGCTATCTGAGCCACCAAAGTCAGTAGTGAGTGCCTATGCGTTTTCGGCAAATAACCCATTAAAAATTATGATACCTCAATTGACAGCAAACAGATATATTCTATTAAAAAAGAGACAACATTTAGGCATTTGTTTGAATTTTTTGAGGTAAAATTAAATGAAAAACTAAATGATTATCAAATATATGGGCTAACTGCCGACCGCATATGGGAAAAAATATTAAACGTTAAGGAAAAACCAAGCTTATTGGATATAAAACTTTCTGACAAAATAATAAAAAATTATTTATTGAAAACCTTTTTTAAGATCAACAATCCAACTACTTTTAAAGTATTATATTTAAAGAGTAATCCAAAAGGCAGTTTGAAGAAAAAAACTGCCAATCAAATTTGTATAAAGATAACATTTCAATGAGAATGTTCGGATATTGAACAATATCAAATGAATATTTATAGTGGTAGTTTTATGCTATTTAATTGATAAATTGGCATTTTCAATAGTGACAATATACAGATGTATGTAAAACAAAGCGGTTGAATGGTTTGTAATTTAATAATTAATGTTAATTATGTGTTGGGTTGGGTATATTTGGGTTTAAGATATTTCTAGTATTATAATTTAAGCATGCAATTGTTATAATAAGAGAGGGGTGTGAGGAGCACTAGTTATCTAGTGTTAAAAGTTAGGGGTGATTTTATAAAAGGTTTTATTACTGATGTTTCTAAAGTACTACTAGGGGCCGGCCTCATCTTATATATGTGCCTTGTCACCTTTGTTGTGCACATTGTCAATTGTGCGCTCCGTTGGTGAGAACTGGATCTTCTGCGAGCAGACCGGTATCTTGGAAAGTCAATGTTGTGGTTTTCGCGTGTGTACGCTCATGCGTATGCATTGCAAAATGGGGAGCATGTTTGGGCATCAATGTAATGCCTCCCTAATTTACGCCTGCATGGTCCAATTAATGTCCTATCAATCGGCACGCAGGTGGAAACCTGTTTCGCGATTCTCGACCTCAACATCCACTTCCATATCTTCAGTCTGCGCAACACTATGTATTTGCTAAAGTGTATAAAATGAGTACTATGCACTGGAGAGCTAAGATAAAAAACTATGTGATGTGTGTCACTGTGTGACTAAAATAATAAGCAATCTAATCTGATAATGCCTGGCTGCATTCAGCTCCAGCAGATCAACAGCAATAAAGGCCGATTGATCAGTCAATTACAATTGACTAATAAATAATGTGTTAAGATCGGGTTAAATTAGACTATAATAGTGGGACTATCAAATCGGCTTATTAAGAATATTTTTTAGAGAAACACGTGTCTTTTAGTAAACAACACGTTGATGGCTTAAAATAGGAGCTTGCGGATATTTATGTGCTGAGAAATATTACAGTAAAAAGGTGCAAAATAAACAAAAATAGTTGAAATATTTATAACAATAAAATAGTATAACAATTTACTCACAATACTGTTTTATATAAATAGATGTGTCAGGATTAAGCATCAACTTTTATTAAAAAATTGTTTATTTACAAAATGTTTATTATATAAAGCCAACATTTTCCATTTACTCCATTTTTCCATTTACTCCATTTTTCCATTTACTCAACTTTTTTATATAAAAATGCGGAATAGATATACATTATCAGTATCTATACAACTAAATACATCCAAAATTAGGTTTAAAATTTTTTATTAACCCTAAATCTAAATGTATGGCCAATATTTTTTCACACTATCATTGCTATATTTTATTCTCGTATAATTAACACCATTTACAAAAAGCTTATACGATTTTGGTATAAAAACAAGCAAAATCCCAGTTTACCAAACCAAAAAATACATACAGCATCATTAAGCACCCAATATAATTAACTTGGAATTACCACAGCACTTTACGATTAAGTTATACAAATGTCTTCAAACGATATTATTAACAAAAAGCTTGTATTATACCAATTTTACGAAGCTGACACGCCCCCACTTAACAATGTTTGGTTCAACATTGATATTTCTCGCAACGATACTATATTAGAAGTTGTAAAAAATATTGTATTAAAGGAAAAACTAAAACTCACATTAAAAAATATTAATTTTAAATCTATTTCCATTAATAATAATAAAATTAAAGATGAAGATATTAATAATAAAATTATAGATAATAATGATATATTAATATCAATAGTAATCATATATAATGAGAAATGCTAAATAATATGACAATATAAAAACTTCTTATATTAAGCACCATGGCATTGTTGCACAGACTGAATATATGGAAGCGAATGTTGAGGTTGAGAATGGCAAAACAGGTTTCCACCTGCGTGCCAATTGATAGGACATTAATTGGACCATGCAGACGTAAATTAGGGAGGCATTACATTGATGCCCAAACATGCTCCCCATTTTGCAATGCACACACATGAGCCCACACGCACGAAAACCACAAAATTGACTTGCCAAGGTACCGGTCTGCTCGCAGAAGATCCAGTTCTCACCAACGGAGTGCACAATTGGAAATGTGCACAACAAAGGTGACAAGGCACATATATAAGATGAGGCCGGCCCCTAGTAGTACTTTAGAAACATCAGTAATAAAACCTTTTATAAAATCACTTCTACCTTTTAACACTAGACAACTAGTGCTCCTCACACCCCCTCTTACTATAACAATAGTAAAATGGTAAAAAAAATACTATCAAAGTACAAATATTCACAAATATTTACTTTGCCTTTTTATTTACTTGTATTTATTTTAAGGCTGCACTAATAATATGAATTCGTATAAAACAAAATGTATACTTTCTACTTGAAATAATATAAAAAAATATTTTTTAGCAATTTTACAATTATTAAATATTTGCATTCGCATTTTACTAATTATATAAATTGAAGCACAATTCTCATGTCTGCTAAAACCCATCATTTGTAACCATACATCAATACACCATTTTAATTTTTCATGTTTTATTTAAAAAATGGGCACCCAAAATATCTTAGACGACGTGACAATAATGTACCAGGTGAACTTTCCAGACAAACGTGCACATTCTAATGAATGGCCCAGCATCTTTGTATTACCTGAAAGGATACTTTTTTTAGCAAATAATTGTCAATAAGGGAAATAAGACTGAACCGAGAGAAAAATACGTTTTCAACAGTAACGAAATTTTAATAAATGAAAAAAGTTGATTCCTCCAAGTCATATGCCCATTTATGCTTATCCAAATGGCCTGTCGATGTTAAAAGTGGTTTTGAAATTCGAGTAGTAATGTCTTTGTTTAAATTTATTTTATAGTCCCTAATTTTTAGATATATAGCAAAAGTGTGTATTGCAAATTTCAGTCTCAAAAGAAAAAATACTACCATTAACTATGTTTTACGACGTGCCGGCAGAGCTGTCAGCCATGATAGACTTTTTGCGCTCCTCTGTAGCAATAGTAGCAGCAATATCCCGCAAGCTCTTTGCACCGCCAGACTCACCAGCACTGGCAGCATTGGCAGCAGCCACCGCGCTGCGTTTACGCAGAATCTCTGAAATGAAAAACTCACCCGCCTTATAAGATGACCTCACCAACGGACCACTGGCAGTATAAAGGAACCCAAGCTCATTACCGACCTGCTCCCAATGCTTAAACTTTTCAGGAGTCACATACTCGTGCACCTTCATATGGCGCTTAGTCGGCCGCATATACTGCCCAAGGGTGACAATATCGACACCAGCCGAGCGCAAATCCTTCATGGTCTGCAACACTTCCTCGTCCTTCTCGCCGACACCCAGCATGATGGAGGATTTGGTCAGAAGTGTGGGCTTTGTTTGCTTGACATGCTGGAGCACAAACATGGATTGCTTGTAGTTGGCGCGGTGGTCGCGCACCATGCGCTGCAGGGACTCAACGGTTTCAATGTTGTGTGCGTAGACGTCCAGTCCCGAAAGCGCTACAGGCTCAATCAGCTCCGGGCGTCCAAGGAAATCCGGCGTCAAGCACTCGATCATCATCTGGGGTGCCATCTGGCGGATATTATTCACCGTCGCGGCAAAATGAGCCGAGCCAAAATCAGGCAGATCATCGCGATCAACCGACGTCAAGACAACATAGTCCAGCCCCCAAGCAGCTAGCGCCGTCGCCACATTGGTGGGCTCCAAGGGATCCAGAGCAGCCGGGTTCTTGCTAGTCTTGACCGAGCAAAACCTACAACCACGCGTGCATGTATCGCCCATGATCATGATGGTTGCCGTTGCCGTGCCGTGCTTACCCCCGCCCCAGCATTCGCCCATATTGGGACACCGCGCCTCCTCGCATACTGTGTGCAGCTTAAGGTCGCGCAGTGTCTTGCGGATCTTCGTCACGTTGCCGCCCGTGGGGATATCTGTTTTGAGCCATTGCGGGAGCCGTGTGTGTTTGCTCGCTTTGCTCTGGAGCTTACCTTGCACCTGAGCTGCCTTCTCCATGGCCTGCGAGGGCGTCAGGGGCTCATCCATGCCGCCGACAAAGTCGGAAAATCCTGGCCCGCCCTTGATCTTGTCTGCAAAATCCTTGCGTACGCGCCGCGCGGGCTTGTCATCTGCGGAATCAACCTCGGTAGCTAGGAAGCGCCTGCCGAGCAAAGAAGCAGCCTATGAATGTATAATTGTGCTTATTTTGATTATTTGGTGAGAGATAAGATATTGTGAAGTGGCACAGGCTGTAAAACAGTGAGATTCAGTATTCTTCGAATTTAAATGTTTGCATACCTTTGCTGAGTGCCGAGTGCCAGCAGCAGCGACAACGCTGGCGACAGTGGTGGTGGTTGTGAGGCGGAGTGACAGCGTGTTCATCGAGTCGAGTATTCGATATTAAATTTGGGTATTAAGCATAAAAAAGATAAGACGAAATAAATAAATAAGGAAAAAGAAAAAAGCAGTGTGGAAGCAGATCAAAAAATATTGCTTTGGAGGGCGCAGCCCCGCTATTATTTCCTTCGGTGGTATTTGCGTTGGGATGGGAGGCAAAACCACTCTGCTCACTGAACACAATGAATGGTTGAATATCGCCACCATCCTCCGCACTTAGTTCCTGCCGATTACTATATAATTTTTTATTTTTTACACGGTGGAAGAAGCAATAGCAATGATCGATTCTCACTCACCCACGCCCAGTCGCTCCCCTTCCTAGTTACTGGATGATTCGTTTATTCCAACCGCTCAAGCTCAGCCTTGATCTCTTCCATCTTGGTTTCGGTCTCGAGACGCATTTCGTCGGAATAGAGCTTGCTCCATACGGCTTGCAGCGTCATATACGTGAGTGCGCTCCACAGGAAAATGGTGGAAACAGGTTTTCCGTAGGCTCGTAGTATGCCAATGTTCTCTTGCTGCGGCGAGCTCTTGGGCTTTTGCTGTGGTTTTGTGGCGCTGGAAGAGGACGTGTGCATTTGTGTCGAGTACGGCTGGAGGCGCCTGGGAGCTGGTGTGCGGCTGGTGAATCGAGAAAGGAATGCTGAAAGTGTCATTTTAAAATTGGAAATGTGAATCGAGGTGTGAAAGCAAGTACGAAAGTAGCCCAGGCAGAACAGACATTTTGCGCGGTTAATCGCAACTGAGATTTGGGTGTGTTCAATCCCGAAATGATAATGAGCTTAGCTTGTGATCGCGGCGGTGATCGATCAAGCACCTAAGAAGAAAAAATTTGGAAAAAAAAACGCGGCATGGAGAAAAAAAAAGTTCAAAGCTGGATTTCTCACATTGTACTGACAAAAGTATAAGAGATCGGGTCAATTTTTTCTTATATTTTTTCCTGCTTTTTGTGCATAGAAATTCACCCTTTTTTGTTTTATATATAATTTCTTCCATTCATTCTCTTTCTTTCACACGTTTTCTCACTCTCTTTATCTCTCTTTCGACTACTGTCATTTAAAAGAGACTCACAAGAAGCAAAAATGGCGACCAAGGAAGCCAAGAGCCTGAAGAAGGGCAGCGGCGCAGCCTCAGCGCCGGCCAAACAAAAGACAAAAAAGACAACCAAGGCACCAAAGGAGAATACGTCAGAAGCAGCCAAACAAAAGTCCACAAAGAATAGCAATACCAGTGGTGCTCCCGCGGCCACAGGCACAGCCACAACTACGGCCACGACCAAGCCTTCCACGAAGAAGCGGCCACCCAAGCTGGTCATCCAGCATGGACACAGCGACAGCGAGGGCGAGGGCGAGACATCGTCGCACCCAATGACACCGATGACGCCGATGGTGCAGTCGGCGATTGCAGTGCAGGACACAGAGGCGTACCGCGGCATCGAGCTGAAGCTAGTGAGCGGCGGACTACTGACCAACGATTCCGTAGTGTTCAGCAGCGACTCTGCTCTGTTCTACGTAGCCAAGGACGACGCTGTGGCCGTGTACAACGTGCAGAATGGCGAGATGGTGCAGAACTTCTCGATGGAGCGCAGCGGCACCGGTTACCAGCCAACGGCTGTGCATGCCGTTGTGGCCGGCGAGGCACGGCGCGTGTACACTTTTTCTGCGGACGCGCGTGCGCGCTTGTGGGACGCCGACAGTGGCGCCATGGTGAGCGAGTGGGATCTAGGCGAGGCTGCAGTGTTTGCGTCGGCAGACCCGGCGCGGGCCGGCGCGTTCTACTGCGCGGTGCGGCGCGGACCCAAGGCCGTGGCGCGGCAGGGCAACGACAAGGTCAAGTACGCCATCTGCCACGTCGTGCTTGGTGAAGGCGAGGCCACGACCGTGCGCGAGCTATTTGTGGCCAGCGGTGCGATGGGCCTGGTTGTGCGGCCCGGTGGCGGCTGGGTGGCAGCATACTCCAAGTTCCGCGTGTTCCTGGCGCAGATCAAGCCCAGCGGCGCCGTTGTGCAGCATAAGTGGCGTATGTCTGAGCGGCTCTCGGCGCTAGCGTTCCACCCGACCGAGCCGGTACTGGCGGTCGGCGACTGGCGCGGACGCATCATGCACTGGTTCTGCGTTGATGGGGACGCAGTAGCCAGCGAGGACCGCAGCATTGTGCGTCGGCCACTCCACTGGCACGCGCACAAGGTCAACGCTGTGGTGTTCGGCAGCGACGGGCGGCTGATGCTGTCGGGTGGCGAGGAGGGCGTGCTTGTATTATGGCAGATGGGGTCGGACACGCGCGAGTTCCTGCCGCGCCTGGGCAGCGACATTCTGGGCATTGCCGTCAGCCCCGACCAGATGATGTACGCACTGACGCTGCGCGACAACACTGTGCGTGTCGTGTCTGCTCTTGACCGCTCGATGGTGTCGACGCTGCAGGGGCTCAAGTTTGCCCAGCGCGGCCAGGCCGCTGGCCTGGCCATGCAGAACGGCTCGCCTGAGCGCCTGCGCCTGGCGCGCCGCCTCGAGCCCGACGCCTTTACGACCGGGCTGGTCGTGCACCCGGCGACGCACGCCCTGGTGCTCAATGGCGAGCCCGGCTATCTCCAGGTCTTCAACCACGCGACCGACCGTCACCTGGCCAGCATCGAGGTTGCGGCCTTCAACCGCATCTCGGGATCAAACGCTGAGCAGCAGCAGCCGCACGTCGACATTGTGCAGTTCAGCTCTGATGGTGTCTGGATGGCCACGGCCGACTCGCGCGGAGCTGACTCGCCGCACGGGCCGTCGGCACTGGTTGAGACGTACCTCAAGTTCTGGCGCCTGGACTCGAGCGACCAGTCGTACAAGCTGGTGACGCGTGTCGACGCACCGCACGCGCACGGCATCCGCGCCCTGGCTTTCCGTCCGGCACCGCGCCGTGCACACGGCCGTGGCGATGGGCTGCTTTGCGTGAGCACTGGCCGTGACGGCGCCTTCCGCGTGTGGGAGCTGGAGACGCGTCAGGGTGCGCCAGGCGCCGAGGACCATTACGTGTGGTCGTGTCGCAGCACGTCGCGCTTCCGCGGTCTGCAGCCGAGCGGGGCCGCCTTTTCGGCCGACGGGTCGACGCTAGCCGTGGCCTTTGGCGGCGTTGTGACGCTGTGGGACGCCGACACGTGCGCTGCGCCGGTTTTTGCGCTGGTGGCCAGCGCGGCGACGCCCGACCTTGCGGGTGTGGCCTTCATCGGGTCGTCGAACTATGTTGCTGCGTGGTCGGATAACCGCCTAGATGTGTGGAATATGCTGACGGGCTCCGTTTGGTGGACGCTGGCAATGCCCCTGCAGAGTGTCTACGCGCACCCGCGCGCCTCGCTCTTGGCCGTGGCTGCCAACCAGATCCCCGGCCAGTCGATTGCGTCGATTATGGTTCTGGACCCACAGTCGCCCGTGCCCCTGGTCACCCTGCAGCATTCTGGCGGTGTCGAGGCCATTGCCTTGGCCCCCGCTGCGACGTCGGGAAAATCCGGCCGCAGCCACCCCGACACTGAGCGCGGCCTCCTGCGTCCTGACCCCCTGCAGAACAACTCGCTTGTCGTGCTGACCCCCACCGGTTTGCTCAACGTGTACGGTGCCGAGTCTGACGACGAGGCCATTGCTCGCGCCATGGACGCTGCCCCTGCCATATCGGTCTCCACAGCCGCTGTGCCCATGCAGAGCTCGGCATTTGCCAGCATCTTTAGTGTCCAGAACAAGCCCGCTGCTGACTCGGTCGTACCCTTGGTGTCGGCCAACCCGCATGTGCGCTCGGCCATGCGCCTTGTGCGGTCTGCTGTGCAGTCTGCTTACATCAATGCCCCTCACCACGTCCTTCCCCCAGTTTCGGCGCTCTACGACCAGTTTGTCAAGGCTCACCTGGCGCCCAGGGTCGATATTGCTTTGGAAGATACCGCTGCTGAGGAGGACCAGACGACTCCCGATTCGAACAAGATGGATATCTCTTCGGATGACGATATGGCTGCCCAGTCTGTGCCGTCAGTCGATGTCGAGACTAGCTTCTCGTTGGGTTTCACAAAGTCTTTGTGCAGTGGATTTGCCAGCAAGGCTCATTAACCAATTTTTTCTTTTCTCTTTTCCTATCCAATCTTTTTTACAATACACACTAAATATTTAAAAAAATTAAGTTTTTTATGCTGTGCACTTGCTGGCTTTTCATGATGCGACTAATAATTATGTGTATTTTCAAAACAGTAATATGCAAGTTAATGAAAAATACATTGAAAATTAATAATTGAAAGGTGCTAATAACAGATTGCTTGCTGTTATGGATAATGTGGCTCTATCCAACTCTTTCAAAACATCACTGACCATTGTACGTAAAGTCTATCGTAGTACACACTGGTCATCGTTATTTGCAATTTTTTCCATAAATAATGAGTAAAGAAATAACAATAGACATGTTAGGCAAATTTTGCAACATGTTCAGATAATTTTAAATTTCCACTGTATACTCGAATTCAAATTTTCATTAGCTATATTTTTAACCTTTTTACTCGCTAGTTTTTTTATCACACTTAGACAACCAACTTTTTTACTGGTGTCCTTTTCAGCATTTTTTTCATTTTTCGAAATAAATTTCAGTTTATAATTCTGTGGGTATTCTTCAATAGATGGGTCATTCTTTTTGATTTTCTTCTGAACATACCTTTTAAATTGATGATTCTCCTTTATCTTATTAGCTGATCCAAAAAGATATCTGTTTTCAAAATAATCATTGCCATCAATGGCCATAATTAAATTGGTGTCAATGTAATCCTCAGCATAGATAAAATATACACAAGTATAGTTCAAACATTTCCGTAAAAGCTCGTCCATATTTTTGAATGTTGTGTCTTCGTCGATAGTAAACTCGAGGTTTTTTTTGAAGTCTTTCACACAATTTATCAATGGGTTTTTGGATGACATTTCAACAACGGGTTTACCTTTGCGAATATTAGCTGGTTTGTGCTTGTCAAATTTTTGGGATACAGAATTCATTTTGTTCTTTGCTGTGTTTGTCATGGATGTCGCCTTGTTTGCTGCGTATGCTCCTAATTGATTTGCCCCTTTAGAAATTTTGTCTTTCGGTATTTTGTCCATTGCCTCCTTTGCCAGGTCCACTGCAGATGTTTTGAGATTGCCAGCTGCTTTACTCATATTTTCCTTAGTCATTTTATCATTTGCTGTTTTTGCCATGTCCACCGCAGATTTCTTGAGATTGCCAGCCGCTTTAGACATGTTTTTCATGCTTGGCCCGAATGATTTGAAATTGCTGGGCTTACCACTTAGGTTTAATATGTCATGAGGATTGAAAACTAAATTATTCATGATAAAACGAATACCGTAGTTAAGTTAAATAAAAGTGTAGAATGAAAATGTATAATTTAACGATGTAAAATAAATAATTGGAGAGAGGCATGAAAGTGTCGTGCTCTATAAAAATGTGGGTCTAAATCGATATATTCAAGTCTTAAAAATTACTTAACTGAAAAAGGGGGCAGCGCTGTGTGGGCAGCGCTGTAAACATCATGGTATTCCTTGATGTCAGCCAGCAATAACAGAAATGTGTATAGTGGCCATGATGGCGATCTTGATTCTTGAAAAGGGAAGATAGTGGCTTGAAATGTGTGTTGGGCACCACAGAAAGGAATGGAAGGAATGAGAGGAATACTTATATACTTTTTCAAGGCCAATACTTTCTGGTTTTTTAATTGCTTGCACTTTTTATTAAACAATACCGCCAATGCTTAATAAATAAGGCAATGCGCACTTTGCATAGAAAAAATAATTATGTGGAAATGTCTACCTTTGTAATAAGAGAACAGCATTGTGGGAATAATGAAGTATTCTAAAGAATTTGCTCTGTGCCCTTTTACTAGTTTTTCGTTGCGTTGCTACATACTGCTTATTTATTTGCATTAATAAACCGCAGAACCCGTGGACAAAGAGTATCACGCATCAGCTT